>NW_014577939.1:63264-66857 GCF_000485595.1 Priapulus caudatus
AAAATGACAATAATTGACAAAAAATAATTTTTTCCGATCACAGTGAAATTCGTAGTTTGATGCAAACTGGTCGTAGTGGTGCAAAAGGAATAGAAATTCGTATAGAATACGGATAAATCGTAGTGGTTGGCATCTCTGAATTAGATACAGCCTATCCAAACCGAGTCGAACCAGTAAGGTGTTATAGCTTTGCAGCAAACCACACTCACAGATGTTTTTGAACACAATAAAAAAAAATCCATGGATGTCTAAACAAACTGATTCAATCTCTTCAACAAAGTTGTCAACAGGGGCCAACTATTACAATAAATTAGCCTTCTATGCAGATAAGATCTTCTAATGAAAGCCATTCGTGTTTTACTGTGGTCAACTTCAATTTGTGTTCAAATTGGGAATTTCTCAATTAAGTGACAGACACACACCTAGACACACGTGTGCACGCACGCACGCACACACACACGCACACACACGCACGCACGCACGCACGCACACACGCCCACACATAATATATATATATATATATATATATATATATATATATATAGCGGGTTTCTTCTGAGGGGAAATTACACAAAGGAGGTAATGACCAGTTTGGGGAAAAATGCATATATGATGGATTCAAATACAAGATGTATTGATATACTTATAGGTATATAGATATAGGAACAATTTCACAATGGCGATGTTAAATTTGACAACGGCGGTGCGCCACTGTGCCTCTTCTGTAAAAACTATAGTATAAGACCCCCTGATATATATTATTATACATATAACATGAACATACAGGTTTTCTCTCGCAAATGGTATTAAAAACTCAACCACGAATATATCTCGGCAGGGCGGCAAATTAACTTTCCAAATAGACTAATCAGGACTCAATCTTTGTGCGCAGTAGAGTAACAAATAAAGAGCAATGTTAAAAAGTTGTTTAATTACATGATATGGGCATCAGATTTTTTTTTACCCGGGCATAGCAGGGCTATATAACATTCATATATATAACAACCAATAATATATATAATATTGTGATGTGTGTGATACGTGGTGATTATATTTCAACTATTACGAAATGATATGGTTATTTTTTGGTATATATCTGATGATCTGTGGGATTATGGGAAAGCACATCATCCGCAATAATGGAAAACAAGTTTTCTCTCGAAAATGGTATCAGAAACTCAACCATAAATATATCTGGCCGGGGAAGCAAATTAACTTTCCAAGTCGACTAATCAGGTTTTAAGTTAATTAACTTTCAGTACCATAAAAAAACTGTTGCTGGTTCTGTTTACCATGTAGGCGAAGACCACAGGCCACACCCTACAGGGCACGGGGCAAATCAAGGGTTTCAAAAGGCATCTTCTGTGGTGGAGCGAGTCTCTCGTTAATTTTGTTACGCTGGGATGTGACAACCTCGGACCAGTGGAATTTGCCGTTCTTGTGAAGCTGTGTCACCTTGTATATATGACCTATACTATGATATGTATTGCCGAGTGCAAATTATAATCAGAACTTCTAGACAGTGATATTGAAGTGAGGATTTTGAACAGTCTTCCCAACCATTCTTGTACTTTCACAGACCATTTCATTACCTCTCGGTTATTGCTTGCATAAGAGTACCAGTGCGTGTGGAAAAAATACACGGGGGCTCGGGGCGATTTAGCCCTCTGAAATGCCAAAAAGAGCCCCGGTAATGCCAAAAAGAGCCCCCGGAAATTTGCATAGAGTTCAATGCAAACCAAATTTTAGTGTGCTATTTTCATGCACGCGAGCTTGAAAAGTAGCCCTCGAAAAATAAATTATATTTTTTCCCTGAAGAGTACTTGAGAAGAATTATCAGAACAGTAGTAAAGTTACTTTTACATGATGATGCCGTTGTCTCTCACGAAACCTACGTAAATGGTAACTTGCTAATAGAGAAATTGTACAAGTCTGGAATTAATTACATCCCTCAATGAAATGCACTTTATCTGGTGGCACAATTCAATTACAAGGCAATTGTTGCGGCATTTTAAAGAATGTGGCTGCGTTATTTGCTATTTTACATACCATAACAGCACAAACACATGGTAATTTTTATACTTGAGTAATCAGCAATATGTCCTCTACTAGTTGCACATTCTACATGGTATTAGTCTATATATGTTTATGTTTTTAAATTCCCTTGAGGGATAATGATTTTAAAGATTTACAACTAGCTATCAAAATTGTAAATTGCCAGTCTAAATGGTGGTATTTGTCGTACAAAAAATATGTTCATTTAGCATATTTTGTTATGCTGTGTCCATATTATTTTTAACGTCACTGATACGTGGCTTTCTATTTTATTTTAAAGGAAGCAGAAAGTCGCAAACACTATTTTGGATGTCCAAACTATTACTGCATCTATTAGGAACGTTGTTAATCGCTGCCTATTAACAATTAACTACATGTCAATTAATTGTGGCAATCAAGTAATTACGTTTTAAATCAGTCTATTACAGAATTTTTACTTCTATATTTATTTAAATTAGGTTAATAACAGCCAATAAGAAGTCAGACTACACATCCAGGAAAAAGCACGTAGGAAAACAAACTCGGCTCTACTTGTCATCTAGTGCTGCCCCCCAGTGTCGTTCATCTTTTAAAACCATGTTCAAATAGGAATTAATGTGCATATATATATCTAGTTCTGCAAATCCATCCATATTGACACATGGCTGTGACAATTCACCTAAATATACTGTTGTCGGAGGTACCCAGTAGAAGAAAGAACAATAGGCAATTTTATTTCTCATACATGTACCCTAATCCATATTTGAAATAAATCAGGAACTCCTTACCTGTTGAACGGAATCTGGCGTGAAAGGTCTTCACTGTTTTTGGTCGATCTCTCACAGGCTTCTTTGGTTCGACCTTGGGCTCAGGCAGGGGTTTCACGTCTTCCAATTCCGAAGTTTTTTCCTTCTTCTTTTCACTGCTCCCCTTACTGCTAGGTTTCGATTTGTCCTTTTGCTTCTCACTATTATGTGTCCGGCTTTTATCACTAGTTCTATGTTTATCACTGGTCGACGATTTACTGGAGCCCTTGTGTCGCTCACCAAGTTTTTTATCACTTTGAGACTTCGATTTGTCCTTAGATGATTTAGATTCACTTATCTTCTTTTCAGGAGCAGCTGAAATACAAACACCAGAGGAGTATGAGTTTAAATAGCACGCAATGAATTGCAACACGTAAACAGGTACAAAGACATGAAACATACACAGACATGAAACAAACACAGACATGAAACAAACAAACAACAAACATAACAGACTTACCACTGCTAGGGCCATTGCTCACTCCCTTTACAATATTCATCCATGTCTGAACAACTGCCAAGGCCAGAATCTTGACATCTGCAATCATGTAGCAAAGTTGAGAGGTCAGGTTGTATGTTTCAAGCATGATAAGTAAAATAAGTATCAGCATTACCTTCCTCCCCAGTCCCCACCACCCCTATAACTCCAAGCCTCTTCCCATCACCCCTATATGATATATTAACTTCCATCACCCCTATAGGATATATTAACTTCTACCACCTCTATAGGATATATTAACTTCCATCACCCCT
>NW_014577939.1:68556-72797 GCF_000485595.1 Priapulus caudatus
TTTAAGGGAAGAGAACTATACACCACGTAGAAGGGAGCGGCCGGGAAGGCCAAGGATGCCGCGAGGCGCCGGGAGGCGCCGGAAGACCAGAGGGTCTAACCGCATAGAAGGGAGGGGCTGGACGAGGCGAGGGGTGTATGCAGGCATAGAAGGGGAGTGGGCTGAGGAAAGAAGCCTACTATGGGCTGGGTGAAGAGCTATCGCAGCTCGAAGTATGCTGTGGAGTGTGTGGAGGGGAAGTACCTCAAATCGGAAGTGAATCCGGAAGTTATTCTGAGGAGAAGGAAGGGCAGGCGAATTATGCTTGCATAAGGGAGGTAGTGAATAATTTTGGGGATTGGTATATGAAGTTAAGAATCCTAACAGGTGTGATGGTAAAGTTAGAAGTTAATATATCCTAAAATGTGTGATGGAAGAGGTTAGAAGTTTAATATATCCTAAAGGTGAATGTAAGGTTGATGATAGATAAATATATTCCAAGGCGGATGGTAGAGTGGTGAGGGAAGTATAAATATATCTCCATACGTGAGTGACGTAACAGTATAGACAGTCATTTCACACATATTTAAATAAAAACAACTCTTGTCAGCACGTCCTAGTCTTAATGAAGTTAGTTCTTTCTTAGTTAGTTCTTAATGAATTACATAAGGAAATTTACTTTATGTATGAAATTGAGTATGAATTTAAAATGATTGTTTTGCAGCAAGTGACATCAATATTTAGCCCACTTAATGCATTGTTCAACATACAGTATCCACGCATGTATATTAATTTCTTTCAATGCTCTTAAACACTGATTCCATAACTAATGTACGTCCTAATTATCAAACAGTCGACAATTATGCTAATTACCACAAGTGTAACGATAACATTATTAAACAATCATATATATATTTAATAATTAGTAGATGATGGTTTCGCATAATTTTTTCCGTCCCATTTAGTTTTTTTATTATTCCACAGGGGTCGAAATAAGCGATGGTCCAGGGCCATCATATAATCAAGAGGACCATCAGATTTTCAAAGTCAATGATCCGATGGACCCATCCCGATGGTCCCCCCCCCCCCTTGATGGTCCATTGAATATTTTGGTCCCATTTTACGGTAATTTTCTTTGAAGTTTCCACGTGCAATATTCCAAGGATAGTGAGGATTATGTTGAAGAGGAAGATGAACAAATATTAGATAAGATGGACATGATGGAGTGTGCCAAGAAGGCTTATAATCGCTTGAATTATCTGCTTGACTGAAGGAATGTTAACTGTATTAGATGAATGAATGTGCTTCTAATAAATATTTAAGACATACTATATTCCGGTGTTATGGGTTCAACTAAATTTTACTGAAACAACTTTATTAACCAATATACTATTAAAGTGAATAAACAATTACTGTATCGTTTAAACTTTAAAGTGATTACGTCACCGTAAATAATAAAAAATAAAAATTACTGTTAAATTGCTGCATTATACTTCTTATTTTACTATATTGTTCGATGTGAACATACACTCGTGACTCATACATAGCCATAGCAAGCAATTAATGTTAGGAACATTAATATCAAATCGTCCAGGTTTTTTGGATTTTTAACTAGTTGAGAAACAATCTTATCAGGTAAGAATTTGACGATACGTTTTGTTCGGTTAGTTTTACCTTTAATGTAAAAAAATGGCAACAATTTTTTTTACAAATTTTACCATAGAAAATTCGTGACCTAGTCAATTTAATACATTCATTGTAGGTGAATAATTAAACCATTTTATCACCATGTAAATTCTATTTCTTAGGCTTGCACACCGCATTACTATTAGAGAACAATCTTGTGGACCATATCTTTTATCTCCTTATTTCTACCCCTGCTGCCATGGTTGGTTATCTGTAATCATGCTGATGTCGCACTAATGGTAAAATATGTAGCATTGAACTGAAAGGAAACCGAGCAGGAAGATGAAGGGATATTGGTACACAGGTGGGATAACTGTATGGTAATGGTAAGGAGAGGTGAACAGGTGTGAAAACTGCATGGTAATGGTAAGGAGAGGGGAACAGGTGTGAAAACTGCATGGTAACGGTAAGGAGAGGTGAACAGGTGTAAGAACTATAACTTCTACCACCTCTACCCATCACACCTATAGGATATATTAACTTCTACCACCTCTACCCATCACACCTATAGGATATATTAACTTCTACCACCTCTTCCCATCACACCTTTAGGATATATTAACTTCTATACCCAATCCCACAACATATCTCCACTACCTCCTTATGCAGCATAACTTCCCTGCACTCTCCTCCTCCTCCCCCCAGAACATACCACTCTGTTCACTCCCAGATTTAGGGTACCTTCCCCCTCCACCACCTCACACAGCATACTTCAGCCTGCAGAATACTTTCTTTCACCACAGCCCCCTATAGGCTATCTCTCTCCCTCCAGCCCCCTCCCCCTTCTATGCTGCATACAGCCCTCGCCCTTCGTCCTCCAGCCCCCTCCCCCTTCTATGCGGTATACGACCCTCGGCCTCTCCCCGGCCCCCTCCCCGGCCGCCTCCCCAGCCCCCTCCCCCTTCTACGTGGTATACGACCCTCGCCCTTCCTCTAGACCTCCCCCTGGCGCCCCCTGGAGGATGCATTACCCTCATCGTCGCCCTTCGTCAGCTTGTTGACGATCTTCGGCGTGTTGTTCTGCTTGAGCACGTCGACGCTGACGGGCATGTCCTTGAACAACCGCAGCAGTTCACGCATCGACGGCATGTTCTCCGCCTGCCGGAAGTCCTGCAGCCACTCGTTGAGGACGTTCCAGCCGCCGCGCTGCACGAACAGCTCGAGCACGTCGCGGTGTGAGGTCGCGCGCAGGATGCTCAGGTAGACGCAGCGGCCGGGTAGCTTGCTAGTCTCCTTCATCAGGCTGACGAATACACAACGCAAAACACGCGAGGTCAGCTGGACGGATCTGCTACAGACTAGACAGGGAGTTTGGTGCAGCATGATCTGCTAGCAAAACCCTGTACATAGAGTTAGCTGCTCTATGTGTTATTTCCTGCACAAAAGTAGAGTTAAACTGCTGCACCCTTTGGTAGCAAAACACTGTGGAGTTAGCTGCTCTATGTTATTTCCTGTACAACAGTAGAGTTAAATTGCTGCACCCTTTGCAAGCAAAACACTGTGAGTAGCTGCTCTACATGTTACTTCCTTGACAAAGGTAGAGTTATAAACTGCTGCAAAACTGCTGCATCCTTTTGTAGCAGAGTTTAGCGGCTCTGCCTGCTACTGGCATGACACAGAGTTGAGGTAGCTGCAGCATCCTTTGCTAGCAAAACACAGTAGAGTAGCTGCTCAACAGAAAGTAGATATCTGAATTTACAAATTCGTACAAACACACAGCATTGGCTTTGACATAAAAGCTACAGTAAGAAAGCGGGAAGACTCGATGGATAGCAAATGACTTTCAGCTTACCTTATGACTTTCTCAACCTCTTGTGTGCTCTAATGTTCCTGAATGTCCAAGCATGGGTGCTATGCTTTAGCAGCTCCAGAGGATCAACACGAGACTGAAACATTTAAAAAAGCACACGTGCACCATTAGAATTTAAGCCAACTAAATACCCACACAACAGTACCATTATACCGCTCACGCTACCTATAACAAACTCGTTAACAGTATTAGCCAACCCCTTAGCAAAATGATGCCTATTAACTTGCAGGGCCCAAACAACCAGTGCAGGGAGAATACCAATAATATCAATAATGAATACAATACAACAGCTGGTGACTGACCGGGATCTGCAAAACGCCTAACCTGCTGCCCCACCCGTAGGATTACAGACATAACTAGATAACTCGGAGAGCACAGACCTCTGCCAAGGCAGCTGAATTCTGTCACTGTGAACAATTTAATTAATTATATTACATTGGAATCGCGGAATGACGACCGAATGTTAATCAATTCTAAAGTACGTCGATTCTGGAGCGTATCACTGAAAATTTTAGTTAATATTACTGTAATTAATTAATTAATAATTATTGGATCCGGATCACCACCAAAATGTAATCAATTCTAAGTTACTCCCCCCATTTGTGACCTATCTGAAATATGTTTACTTAATAATTAATTAATTAAGAAGAATTAATGGATACCGGAGTCACCAACCAAATTCTCATCAATTCTAAGTAGCGCCAATTTCTGGACTTGATCCTAAATATTTATGACAATCCGTCCATAACTTTTCCATTTTGATTTG
>NW_014577939.1:73922-86385 GCF_000485595.1 Priapulus caudatus
CCATAGCAAGCAATTAATGTTAGGAACATTAATATCAAATCGTCCAGGTTTTTTGGATTTATCAGGTAAGAATTTGACGATACGTTTAGTCCGGTTAGTTTTACCTTTAATGTAAAAAAATGGCAACAATTTTTTTTACAAATTTTACCATAGAAAATTCGTGACCTAGTCAATTTAATACATTCATTGTAGGTGAATAATTAAACCATTTTATCACCATGTAAATTCTATTTCTTAGGCTTGCACACCGCATTACTATTAGAGAACAATCCTGTGGACCATCTCTTATATCTCCTTATTTCTACCCCTGCTGCCATGGTTGGTTATCTGTAATCATGCTGATGTCGCACTAATGGTAAAATATGTAGCATTGAACTGAAAGGAAACCGAGCAGGAAGATGAAGGGATATTGGTGCACAGGTGTGAAAACTGCATGGTAATGGTAAGGAGAGGTGAACAGGTGTGAAAACTGCATGGTAATGGTAAGGAGAGGGGAACAGGTGTGAAAACTGCATGGTAATGGTAAGGAGAGGTGAACAGGTGTGAAAACTGCATGGTAATGGTAAGGAGAGGTGAACAGGTGTGAAAACTGCATGGTAATGGTAAGGAGAGGTGAACAGGTGTGAAAACTGCATGGTAACGGTAAGGAGAGGTGCACAGGTGTAAGAACTATACGGGAAAGATAAGGTGAGGTTCACAGGTGTAAGAACTGTACGGGAAAGGTAAGGCGAGGTTCACAGGTGTAAGAACTGTACGGGAAAGGTAAGGTGCGATTCACAGGTGTAAAAACTGTATTGGAAAGATAAGGTGAGGTTCACACGTATAAGAACTGTACGGGAAAGGTAAGGAGAGGTGCACAGGTGTAAGAACTGTACGGGAAAGGTAAGGAGAGGTGCACAGGTGTAAGAACTGTACGGGAAAGGTAAGGAGAGGTGCACAGGTGTAAGAACTGTACGGGAAAGGTAAGGAGAGGTTCACAGGTGTAAGAACTGTACGGGAAAGGTAAGGAGAGGTGCACAGGTGTAAGAACTTTACGGGAAAGGTAAGGTGCGATTCACAGGTGTAAGAACTGTACGGGAAAGGTAAAGTGAGGTTCACACGTGTAAGAACTGTACGGGAAATGTAAGGTGAGGTTGACACGTGTAAGAGCTATACAGTAAATATGGGGGTGCAAGACAGAATGCTGGAAATATGTTAAATACCAAATTGAGGGGGGGGGGGCAGTAGAACGCTGGAAATAACCATTCACTCGTTCTTCATTTGCTATACATTCTTAGGGGACAATAGAAATGCCTCACAAAGCTCAGGCAGTGTTCTAATGTGGTGACAATGCAACATGAAGCGGCTCACATTGATAACAGCTGGCTGGAGCTAGGATTTAAACTTGCACATAGTAATAACATTCCTCTACACAACACAATACAACAAAAACTACCGAATGAAATTGTAACTGAACTACCGCATGGAATCGTACGACTGATAGAACAACGCACGTGCAGTTATCGAAGCGTACCGCTGGAGAGTAGTGAAGCAAGCTACGGAAATCGGCAAACCTGATACACACAGCCACAGACACTACTACTCAAACATATGCACTGCAAAACAGGGTCACAGGCGGTTGCATGAACTACGTGAGCTTACTGACAGCTCTATGTAAACTGGAACCAGCTAAAACTCTTCCAACAGACGCCTTCCTGGCAGTGCCGACAGAAATTAACATCAACCTGCCTTCAGCTTTTTTTTTAACAAAGAATATTGCAGAATTCATACTTAGGCGGATATGACAGCCTTCCCCCTTTATCTCCACTGGTGGCGTAACAAACAAAAATCCCATGAACGCTAGGCATAGATCAATGTGGAAAATCTACACTGCACACCAGCCATAAACACACTCAGGCTACGAGAGCAACCCCTATTCAATGCCCCAAGCTCGCCACTGACCAGTGAGAAGTAGGTTACCCGTGCGTTGCCTGCACAGCTGACACATAAACGTGATTGGACACATAAACAATGCACTGCCTACGGTGTACCCGCATAACGCACACCTACAAACCCACGTAGACGGTGCATACGCACTGAACCCTCACCTCCCCCCCCCCCCCCCCCCGGCACCCACGCACGCGGAATAAACGGTACAGCAGTGAGAAACACGCTTCACTACGTAATGTAACAGAAACGCGTGTACGAATGATGGACCTTGCTTCCCGACCTCCCCCTCACCTATAGCACTCTCATAGCTTATCTATTATATATATATCAGGAGTAAATAATAGGGAATTCCCTATTATCTACTCCTGATCTATATACACCTGCTCTTCCCGATTATATACTACCCCAAATACGCTTAGACCTGTTATCTGTCGCTCTTTTATGTGAAATCAATGTTAACATGCATACCTTTCTCTAAGATTATTGCTGAATTTACTTGACGCCTAATATTTGCATAATTCAATGTATTGTTTAAGTACTTCTATATCTTACACACTACTCTCAGTAATATTACCACTCGCTCATTGCCCTCCACAGCCACACCAGGCACATGCTACAAAAAACTATTGACACGTACACACGAGCACGTGCACTCCGTAATGACTATCTATCCACTATCCACTATCCGAATTCATTCCCTTTCTATATGCGTACATTAAGGAGATCCGTCTTAAGAAATCATAACCTCTATTAGCACCCATCCCCATTAATTTATTCATGCACGCACACACGCAGGCACGCACACAAACGGTTTTATTCAACCACTCATTGATCTGTTTTGCACATCCAGAGACTCAATAATTATAAACAACGTGTTATAAATGATGGATTTGGTAAGACTGCACACATGACCACCCCAACTAGCACTGCAGCAGACGACAGAATAGTGACAAATAGCAGACAGCCCTGGCTTGTACTTTTACGGGACTCAAATCTGCAGCAACGCAAAGCAATGCTGGTTCAGAGAAAAACAGAATTAGGAGAAATATGAAGCAAAACTATACAACCAATAAAAATCAAATTGCACTTAAAAAATTAACCGAAAATTGAGGTTCAGCACAAGGATCTCCATTTATAAAGTTGGTGACATGTATGGAATGTTTACAAAAAAAAACACCACACATTAAAATTAATCAGCAACCTATCTGACGAAGAAGCAGTAAGGGAACACACAAGCCGAGCAACCCCCCCCCCATCTCTTTTAATCTCTCTCTCTCTCAACACTTAAGACGACATCTAAACCGATCGAATCCTCTATCAGCCTCATCAGAGTGTGGAGGCTTACACACTTACATACCCCTTCTGCCAGGTGACCCTGAAACTTAGACATAGTCTGTGTGAGCAGCCACACAGCACATAGGCCTCAACTGGAACCGCTGATCACGACGTGGCTTCCAGAGACGAGAAAATGCGACGACAAAGACAGTCGGTGCTTCATCAGCTGTTCACGCGTTGTTCATTGTACGAAGCATTCTCGTGCCCAAAGTACGCATTTTGTACGTCTCAGAATATTATGTAATGCGGTAATTCATGTCAACTAGGATTATGCTATAGACCTTCAGCTTCAGGTGGATTTACCGTTGCCTTTGTTTCTTGGACGTTTAAATATGCTGCGATTTTGCTACAATGATAATATAGTTATGATAATTTCCCACCAATAGTGTAATGTATAAAGGAATACATGTTCTTAAATGAAAGTAAGCGAATGTGTAAAATGTTTTTTTAAACCCCTGAAAGTAGAAAACAGATATTACCAACCCACAACAGAACAGGATATGAAAGTCGAATTTAAATACCAAATCCACCTAAATCACCACATCCCCTTTGAAATGTGCATGCAAGTAACGCACGAAGGGTCGTTGTCGTATAATGGCGTATAATATGTACCCGAGGTAACTATCTGATATGGTTAGGGTTAGGGTTAGGGAGTAGGCGTAGGCGACATACTCGCCGACACCTCGGGTACTACATATACGACAACGACCCCTTCAGCGCAATTAACTAAGGTATGACAAAAAATTGTTGAACTTGTAAAAATTATAGATAAGCACAATTTCACAAAAATTATATGATTCTGAACCAGTTAATCAGTAATTGTTATTTAAATGGGATAATTAAACAAGCCATTAAGCGTTACATGCTAACACATCAGTGGCGTTATGCATGAAACCTAAAACTCGCCAACATTAGTATCGTGAACACATACATGTTAAAAACAATAACTAGAAAAATCATTTATAAAAGATTCTTGTTGACATTTACTATTTCACTGTCAGCTACCATTAACATACACTCAGGTCGCCCTTACGACCTAGTCGCCGACAAAATTTGAAGATCGTACGTCAAAAACCGGCCAGATCGCCGATAAAAACATCGGCGACTAAACTCGACATGAGTTCTCTTACGATCGAAAATACGGTCGCCGACTGCTATCGCAGGAATAGAAACGGTTCTATTTCTATGCGCCGGTCGACGACAAATCGTGAGTGGCAGCCAATCACCGCTACGTGTCGAGTCACATGATTATCAAGTCACGTGATTAACAAAATGGCAGCCTACACAGCAGTTTACAAGGAGGGATTATTGCCCAAACCCTTTCTCAAAATAATATATATTAAGTTTTCCGTATATCACAGGCAATTTTTTTAATTCTTTTTCTGCACATGATTATAACGATTTTCAGAAAATCGAGGATATATTTACGAAGTTACCTGATGTTTACTGGTAAGCACCATTTTGTTGGTCATGTGACTCGTTTTATGTAGACTGGTCCCGGCGTCAAGCTTGCTCTGTTTGTGCTAGTACAAATACTGGGGCCGCGAACCCGTCTACGTTTCCTGCAGAACGCTACGATCTAATCGGCGATGTACAGCGTGAAGTCACTTCAAGTCGACGTGAGTGTTGCTACGCTGCTAATCGGCGATAAAGTAGTCGCCGATAGTCAAATCGTAGTGCGACCTGAGCAGGGCTTTATTTGCTTTACCACTGTTTAACTAAATTATACACTGTGTCACATTGTGATGATTTACACCTACTCTTTAAACCTGTGTTCACACAGTTAAACCTTAAATTCAGATCAACTTAACTTTAAATAAATAACCGCTGCACTTACGCTTATGCAACACGAACTAGCTTTGGAGACAAATATGGGACAATGAACTGCACAGTATTAAAATAGTTGGGATATACATATGCAAATATACAATGTTGATGCTTGTTGTCTTGCCTTAACTCAACTGGGAGTTTACTCATCATGGTTAACACTGGAATGTGAACAGGGCCTTAATAGTTGCAAATCTACACCCTCACGCTAGTGTTCCAAATAAACAATAACAGTCAAAAAACAATGCACACAGATCAGTGATGCCTACTCAAATCACAAACGAGAGATGAACCTCAGTAAAATGAAAAGACAACCGATAAAGCTTCAGTAGATCTAATCTCCCCTCATCAGATGGTTTACATCCTTGAGTTTTCATAAGTTTGTGTATGTTACGCTAAATAAATAATGGAGACCCCCTGGTCAGTGTGCTAAAATAATATGCATTACCATGCTAAGTAACAGCTTGGTTTCTCTACAAAGCTTTTATTATCATCTATCCTCAGGCTTCTTCTCTTTCAAGTATACTTTTAATCTGAAAATAGAACAATGACGGCAATTAGTTTAAATTGGCAATAAAAACACTCACATTTTTATACTTCATATAAGCAAATTATCATTCTCAATTAAATGTCACTGAAGTTATAAATCCGTATAAATTTCACACAAGCTGCTTTTTCACAGAAAAAATGATCAATACCCCTCCATGGGTTTACATACAAAACTTAATACCACTAGAAAGGTCAATGTTCTATAAACATTTGCTTATGGCAATAGAAATTTAGCACAATCGTCAAACCATTATGATTCAAATTATAACTACCAAGTAACAGTAAATATAAAATTTCATGAATTAGTTTTACTAATTGAAATATTCATTAATAAGAGGATCCACCCTCTTAATGTGCCACTATATTATTTAATGTGCGTTTATGGACTTTGGGGACATTATTAATGGGGCAACTACAAACGTTATGCCATGTCATGTACATATTATTTCCTCTGTGCAGCTTTAACCATAATTAAAAAGTAGATAAATGGATATAAGGAGTGAATCTACTAATATAATTTAAAAGTTAAAAAATAAAAATCCCTATAACTAGTTTCCTTAGAGTATGAAGTTTCCTAATTATTGTCTTTGCAATAGGTTAAAACTCTGCTATTACAACATGAACATACTATAAATATCTGGTTTCCTTGCTGCAAAAATAGTTTAACAATACTTCATTCAACAGAAGCTGTGTTTGCATGAACAATTTTATAGCCATGGCACATAGAGTACAACCCACAGCAAACAATCAATATGAGCAACGTTTTGGCACTGAGCCAATACACAGCTACCACATTGTTAGCAATAGTAGTCATGAACTGGTTTAGATGTGAGAACAAGTCTATAGCACAAACGTGCAATACATGTCACTTTCCTGAGGCTACAATCCCAATAAAACAATTTAAAAAAATGTAATAATCATTCAAATAATAAAATATTATCAGTGAGATATGAAAAAGCAATGCTTATCTGCATCTAAACAAATATATTGTAAAATTTAAAACCCAGGCACAAATACTAGTTGCCATGACGATGTACCAACCTCTACTATTATTAAAAATGTGGCATTTACATTTATAGGGGATTACTGTTTTGAAATTAGTAGGCATACGGATAGGAGACTGGCAGGTGTACGGACCAGAAAATAGAATGAAGAAAGGTACTAGCAGGGTGCGAAATTAACGGGTCCGGAGTCAAATACTCCCCGATTTGACATATGCAGGAGTCCGTGCGACTCCCTGAAAATTCTGCCATACCAACTACTTCGTTCCAGAGCACGGCCTCGCGGAATAACCGTATTTTTCCAGCTAATGTCCCAAGAAAATTTGGCGGACGTGCAACCGCATGAATCTTAAAAATAAGCACATGCGTTATTGTCAATATCTTTAATTTTGAACTTCAGACTGCGGACTCCCTCTTTTTGAGGGTAGGAAATCCGTTGGACTCCCGTGTTCAAAAGATAATTTCTACCCCTGTACTAGTAACGTAATAAGGCTTGAAATCAAGCACAGCAGGCAACAGTGTTGCGACCCACAAGTCAGTTTGCTGCTGGCTCTCAATGTCAGCAGCATAATTATATTAAGATTGGTGGAGGAAAATTTCTAATAAACTAAAGTAAAAGCACCAAAGTTGCAGTTAACATGTTGAAATGGATAAAGCAGTTGTTCAGGGTTTTTGTAAATGGGAACATGGCCATCAATTTCCTTGCATGTTTTCAGTTAAAATAGGTTTAAATTATGCTACATAATAAATTTTATTGTTCAATATTCATTAGGTATGCGGTTTCCTTACAACAAAGGTTACACAACAGGACTTTGCAGCTGCAGACCAAGGGCACTTCTTAATTATTAATTTAAAAGGATTGCCGTATCTAATAAACCACACTTAGTTTCAGTTATTATATGAATATGTCACAAAATAAAAACCGTTCTATTAAATATCAGTTAGTTATAAATATAACTGCACTTTTGTGATTAGCCCTGGGTCTGTAATGCCCAAAATAAATCAGCAGAAGCATAATCGCGAAGTCATGTTAGCGGTCAAAACTAAAAATTTCGAAACTTTGTTGCTATATGACAAATGTGAATGCGTTATTATAGAAATTTATAGGTACAGTGGAACCCCCGATTTTACACACCCCGATTTAACGCAAATTCGGATATAAAGCGATGAGTCGTTGGACCCCCTTTTTTGCACTTATATAGCCACGTATATACAACCCCGATTTAGTGCTACAGGGCCTAATCCAGGGCATTTTTCACACCGAATAACAGCCGCCAAAATTACGACCCCTAGCAAAACGACCGAATTACTAAATCATAAAATTTCCAAAATAGCAGAGCTCTGATGCAGATCTCCATGTTTCTATCATTATGTAGGCACTGTTTTATAATGAAATGCTCAAATAAGATCTATAATCTATTATCTGAATAAAACGTGTCACCCAAATGCCCAATTTAATGTGATAGATAAATATATATATAATTTGTTTACGCTCGCCACGGGTGCCAATAGTAAGCAGCTAGATTAGCACGTGCTACCTCGCTTTTTTCGCGATGACATTTTATGGACCCCAACCATCGCGTTATAACGGCGCTACACTGTATATACTAATATTTATGCACTCACTATCATATACTCATTAAATCTAGGGTATAGTATCCATTTAAATCAGGTTGAGCCTACATTAGTCTCTACATCATTACATATGACACTTGGGTTGAGCATGGGCGACTATATTTGGAATCACAAACCAAAGAAAACAAGGATGGGAGCGCAAACCAGCTTACTTATGGACAGTACTGTTGGGGTGAGATAGAGTAGAACTACTATGGTTTTCGAAACTTTCTGCCTGGGCGAGTAAGTTTGCTGCCTGCACCTTCCTCTGACAGAAAGTCCGTGCTGCATGACAAAATAAGTTAATTTCTAACCCTGTGTCAATATCAATAACTCATGTATATGCGTATTGTGATCATTAATTGAATTCTTGTATTGTGCAACTTTTGATATACGACAACGAAATCTGACAGCCTTGAATTAGTGTCAACTATATTCTGAAATTATATAAGCAGCTACTCATTAAATTATGAGAAGCGCACCACTTTCTATCTCATAAAGCACCCCATCGTGTCACTGCCATTGCCACCATTACCATTTAACCACAGAAGCTTCTTTATGAAACTGAACCATCTGTTAGCATTTATAGATGCAATAGCCTAATGGACTACCACACACTGAAGTATGAGGTAGTATAAAATAACCCAAAGTAAATACTTGTAGCGGTAGTCTCGGAAGATAGTAGTCGTACCAAATTACTTGCTAAACAATAGTTCGAAGAGCATAAATGAGAAGTAGTTATGCAAGTTTGGTAGGATATGGCATTTCATCCAATGTAAGAATGTAAAACAGATACTTTCCTTTTCTTCTTAACGTTAATTTTGTTATCATTAATAATTATCATAATATAAATAAATATAATAATAATATAATTGTTAGGACGAATACTGCAATAACCAATTTATTAGGTTTAGGGCCAGCAAAACGAACTGCAACTTCAACTTCAAGTACATAACGTGGGCATATTTAAAACCCAAAGCCTAATTAGGAATGCTACATTAGTGTCCGTGTATCAACACACTGTTAACTAATCAAAAACACAAGCATTAAATGAAGAGAATATTGCTTATTGGAGTAAACGGGAGGTGATGGAATGCATAGGACTAAGACTAAGAGTAAGAGGAAATGAGAAGGCATGCCGAGGAGGCTTGACAACATTGTCGACAATATGCTGAACAACTTACTTTATTTTTCTACACTGTGTTAATCAATTGCTGCTTTTTGAAAACGAACTTTCTGTTTTCGACTCTACTATTGAGTTTCAATTCTTTTCCGTCATACGATTGCTCATTTTAAAGGGGGAAATAGATGAAGGTCACCAACTGGTTGAGTACGCAAGATGGCCGACTGGGTGTGTAGTTTGTGCCAAGCATCACATTTTCGTGATCAATTGCGTCCAATTTTTATTAGATTCCGGAAACATATCGTCCGAATTCTGCAAACAAAACACACACCGAATTAAAAACTACATTTTAACAACAATTTATATCTTACCATGCCAAATAAAACGAACAATTTCGTAAAAACTATGGATGTAACACAAAGGATATTTCGCTCACCATTTCCTTCGTTGAACTCTGAGCTCTCTCGCAGTCTCGCTCTCGTGACGTCCAGTCGAGACGGGCGTGACGTCAATCGGTAGATGCCTGAGCACCGTAAGGGATTAAATGCGCTTTGATTTCACTCAATCAAAAACATCCTTTCAACTATGTAAATTTCAATTGAAAATACATGTTTCTTTTGAAATAAAATCATATATAGCTATACTTTTAAATAATGTATATACAGGGTTATGTGTCATCTCTCTGCCTTCCCCACCCCGTACAACGCCCCCGATGCTATCCTCTAGGCATTTTTTAAATTTTTCTCATATTAATTTTCTTTTTATTGTATCGTGTAACTATAACCAGAGCATAACTTATAATCCAAATGTATCGTATAACTGTAAACCAAAGATAAACCACCGTAATTTCTACCGCTACCAACCGGAAGTTGCGCAGGTAACAGGCACGTAGTGGGAGAATATAGAACTACGAGTGGAAATGACTTGAAATGGTTTGAAGATGTGTCTTAGCATCTTCGTAACATCCGATACTATTTTATTTTAACGCTTGTAATCAATTAGGATGAGTAAAGTAGATGATTTCGATTATCCATATGTGGACGACGTTACCAAATATGAGAGAATCACCAAGATTGGCCAGGGAACGTTCGGGTAAGACCTAGACTGTAGACAAATTACAAATGAAATAGGCCGGCTAAATCCTATTTGACAACCCCAGGTTTAAAAACCCTAAACCCTAACCCTAACCCTAACACTAACCAAACTCTCGACATTGGTGTGTAAACGCTACTTTTACCAATAGGCCTATCAATCAAGATTCAAGATTCAAAGACATTTATTTGTGCATAAGTACAGCAGATAAGGTCACTGGCAGCAAGAACAAGCCCGCACGTACGGTATAGCACACACGCGGCCATTGACTATAACTATAAGTATAATAATAACTGTATAATAATTGTTGTTATTATAATCAATGGCCGCGTGTGTGCTGTATGTGCGGGCTTGTTCTTGCTGCCAGTGGATAAGGTTTATGTCACCCTGACCTCTGTTTGACCTGGCTCGTTTAGCTATTTCTGACTAATATATATATATATATATATATATAATTCTAGAAACGTAACTCAAATAGTTCGCGAGATATGATGGTTAAATACACTTTCCTACCGGCCATAGCGTGATAGCGTGTCTGCGTGGGGCGGGGGGGGTTAACATACAATGCGCCCAGTACAGACAGTACAGGCAGGCGCGGTAGGGGGTTCGGAGTCGGGTGCCGCCATATTGACCGGTAGGAAAGTGTATTTGCGCCTATATAATATGGACGTGGATATTCGTTCGAGGATCAGACACCTGTTCGTATGCGCTATTTGTCCGAGCAGTTGTTGCGCATGCGCTGTTCATGTTGTATTACATAAATGTAATGTAATGCTAGTCTAGGGAGTCGCCTACTCTCTAACCCTAACACCAACCTCAACCCTAACCCTAACACTTACTATAAACCGACTCGGCTCTCTTATTTACGCGAGTCATAGTACCAAACACTATCTATGGTGTATAACCTCATACGCAACGCAGGTATGCAGGGGCGTCACAGCCGTAGGGCTGCCGTAGCAAAACGCTACAGGCCCCCAGCCTAAAGGGGCCCCCAAACTTTCAAAATAGCCTCAGAATGCTGGAAATAGCATTTTAGAGCGTCTAGATTTCAAAATTTTCCAAATTCCCCAGACCCCCCTTCACACTTCCTACCTCCGTGCCGTGCGCCGGCGGCATGCAACATGAACAGCGCATGTACAACAACTGCTCGGACGAATAGCACATACAAACAGGTGTCCGATGCTCGGACGAATATCCACGTTGATATAATATATATAGGGTTATGGTTAGGGTTAGGGTTAGTCAGAAATAGCTAAACGAGCCAGGTCAAACAGAGGTCAGGGGGACATAGACCCTACGAGCATAAGTACAAGTTATATACAATCACACATTGATTATAAATCCGTGAACAAAAACAAAACAAATACAATCATTACTAAAGCTCATAGGGTCTATGTCCCCCAGGTTACGGTCCGGTATACCGGAACGTACCCTGGTCACTATTTGATATGGTTAGGGTTAGGATTAGGGTTAGGGAGTAGGCGTAGGCGACTCCCTAGACTCGTTAGTGGAGTAGGCGAGGTACTGTCCGGCATATTAGATAGTACCAGGGTATGTTCCGGCAGTACCCCGGGGGACATAGACCCTCTCAGAATTACTAAATGGAACGCAGGGACGGCGAAAAACTCGCAGGTCATCAAAGTCAGCCGCCCCTATAGAATTAGTTATTAGGCAGACGACTGAATATTAAAAAAATATTGATAGACAATGAATGAATAAATGTCTCATGTCTTTCCCTCATAGAGGTGAAATATGAGTATTAGTGAACGAGACATATTGGAACGCGGACAGACTGGCAAACATTAGTGCATCGAACAATAGTCAGTACTGTAACTGTAAGTGTAAGCAATTTTGGTCGAGGATATCTGGATTGGAACATGTAAACAATATACAGGAAAACAACAACGTAGTTGGTACAATAAATATGAGTACTTGTAGGAATTATGAGATGCGGAGAGAAGTGAACAAATATATATATATATATATATATATA
>NW_014577939.1:87326-91705 GCF_000485595.1 Priapulus caudatus
TTGAGAAGGTTCCTGATACCATCCCTGTGCATTCCACTGTTTCGGCGTGTATGTGAACACATTTGGGACTAACAGGGTTTACTAGAATCCCACTACTCCACCACAGAGTCACCGCAGTAGACGTTAGATGAGCGCTGTCGCTCTGCGGCACTTGTTTTATATTTTCATTATTTTGCAATAATAAATTATTAGAAATTGCCAATGAATACTAAATGGGGAATAGACTAGAGAGTCTAGAGAGTATATATACACTGCACAGTCGCTGAGTAACATTGGTACCGTGAGTAACACCAGAGCATATAAATCGGTGATTTATATACTCTGGTAACACTCCACAGTATATAGTGTAGTGCCGCCATCTATTGGAGGAAAAAAGTGGTATCGAAGTGGAATCGAAAATACGGGGAAAAATATCGAGGATCGAATCGAGGGAAGAGAATCTCGATCCGATTCGATTTCGGTGAATCGTTACAGCCCTAGTAGGTAGTACGACATTGGTGTTGCAAGTCTAGTAGAGTGAGAGTGGATATTAGAGGTTCTGTTGAAGTAGTTATGAAAAAGATCAGGTAGTTCATTGTTAGTGAATCTGTACATAAGTTTAGCTAGTTCCAGTTGATGGATTTCAGAACGTTTTAATATTCCAAGTTTGAAAAAATTGAGCGTAGCATGATCTCTAGGCCCTGCAAAGGTCATGTAGTTTATTATTTTGTTATGTGTCTTGTTTACTGGGTGTAATAATGATTTGGTTGCTGATCCCCAGCTTAGTGTGGCATTAAGTAGATACGGGTAAACTAATGAGAAGTATATCATACGTACGTTGATATTGACGTAATGTCGTAACTTGGAGATAATTCCAGCTGATTTCGCGATTTATGTGATTTCGCGTATTAAAATGATAGTCCCACTTTAAATGGTGGTCAAAGCAGACGCCTAAGTATTTTATGTTAGTAGAACTCTGCAGCTTGTAGTCACCAACCCAAGTACCGAGAAACCGTAATTTCTCGTCTTCTTTCTAAATTCGTACGATTTCTTTTCTTTTTGTCAATAACTATAAGCATATATTTGGTTTTCTCATAATTCAGAGAGAGTTTGTTAGCATGCAACCATCTCATAATACGTGCAATTCAATGTTTATTATATTTTTAAGGTCTCTTACGTTATGACTAGTCATAAATAGGTTAGTGTCATCCTATTCATCAATCAAATATCAAAATTAACATTCAAGGATAGTTTGAGACATATGTGCTACATGAATCTGGGGTGCTAAATTAGGCTTGAGCCCTAATTTCTTTCTAATTTCTATATCTAAAAGTAAAACTGTAAAACAGCGTCATATTATAAAAAAATTGGTTAGTGTGTTCATAGATATATATACAAACACAGTGTATTTGTAACACAGTGTACACAGTTGTAACACGGTGTACAACACAGTGTGTTTGTATATATCTATGGTGTGTTACAACTTACATCCTCAGATCCTGCACTCCCCCCCCCCACGTTGCTGTGTTGAATTTCCTGCAGAAATCAGGGGTCGAAATAAGCGATGGTCCGATGGTCCTGGGTCATCAAATAATCAGGAGGACCATCAGATTTTCAAAGTCAATGGTCCGACGAACCATTGAATATTTTGAACTGCTTGGCTGAAGGAATGTTAACTGTGTTAAATGAATGAATGTGCTTCTAAGAAATATTTGAGACATACTATATTCCGGTGTTATGGGTTCAACTAAATTCTACTGAAACAACTTTATTAACCAATATACTATTAAAGTGAATAAACAATTATGGTATCGTTTGATACATTCATTGTAGGTGAATAATTAAACCATTTTATCCCCATCAAAAATCTCTTTCTTACGCTTGCACACCGCATTACTTTTAGAGAACGATTTGAAATTTAGGAGGACCATCTCAATTTCAAACTAGATGGTCCTGTGGACCATCTCTTTTTTATCTCCTTATTTCTACCCCTGGAAATGGAAGACAGTATCATTGTAAACTCCAACACACTACAAAAAATTTCTTTGGCACAATTTATTGGTTTATTCTGACTAGGGCTAAGACTTCCTAAGAATGTCCAATTCCAAGGGAGTACCCCCAAAAAAAACGGAGAGAGACAGAAAAATATGACAGATTCACTGATAGTAGCAGTATCACTATCACTATCAGGAACCTCAACAGCAGCAACCTCGTCCGGCTGCGAAGGTGCACCCTGGAGCATTTCATTCAGGGCGCTTCCGCAACCGGACGAAGTGGCCGTTGTAACTCTACTCTGTTGGGTTACATATTTGTATCTATAATAGTAATCGCTCATTGCATTGCTTCCCATTTATATCGTTTATGCTTTTGTTTGGTCTTTACATCGTGTACGTGTTATTTTCAGTGAAGTGTTCAAGGCAAGAGATAAGAAAACAAAGAAACTTGTTGCTCTTAAAAAGATTCTTATGGACAATGAGAAAGAAGGCGTAAGTTTATATGTCTGCGTGCGTGTGTGAGAGCACTCCTGTATGCTTGTGTGCGTGTGTGGGTGCTTGCATCAGTGCAGCAGGAAGGGGATGCTGTGTGTCTGGCGTGTATACAAATATAATGAAGAGATTCATAATTCAATTCACAATTCATCTCTGGAATGTATGCATTAATTTTGTCCACTTAATCTTGAGCTTGTTGTACTAACGTAGAGCATTGGATTTGTTATTCGAGCTATATATATTACATTGTTAAGTTACAAGTCAGTTATTTAAAAAATCAGTTCATTGTGCATTGCAGTTTCCAATCACCGCTTTAAGAGAAATAAAGATCCTGCAGCTGCTTTATCATGAGAATGTAGTACAATTGATTGAGATATGTAGAACAAAAGGTAAGTACATACTGAGTACATACATACTGAGGCATATTTATATCATTATCTTCTACGTTGATGTGTTTTTTTTTTAAACAATCTGCCGGTATATTGAGTTTGGGTTTTGTTAGAAATTGGCAAAGCATATAATTGTAGATATAACAGTTTATTTTATATATATGCAAGGACTCTTGTGAGTTGTGAAAATAATTGTTTGTATAATTTTGCCTGTAGATTGTTCAGAGTTTGGAATTGATTTGAAAGAAGCGGCATACATATCGTAACCCTAAGAACATTTTTCTTTTCCAGCAACACAATTCAATCGTAACAAAAGTACCTTCTACTTGGTGTTTGAGTTCTGTGAGCATGACTTAGCAGGCCTACTTAGCAATTTTAATGTAAAGTTTTCTCTCGGTGAGATCAAGAAGGTAATGCAGCAGCTGTTGAATGGACTTTACTTCATTCATAGCAACAAGGTAAATAGTTCTAATAATTGCATATATCTACAATCATTTTAGGTGTCTCTATAATTGATTTTATTTTTCTCCATAATTGCCACATGATGGCGCCACTAGGTACATTTGATTGCTTATGTACAACAAAATAAAAATGGGAATAATTGAAGATTACTGTTGTTTTTAAGCTTAATATTATGTTTTACACTTTATAGATTTTGCATCGGGATATGAAAGCTGCAAATATCCTCATCACCAAAAACGGTCTGTTGAAATTGGCCGATTTTGGATTGGCACGAGCATTCAGCATTCCTAAACCTCAACTACCTAATAGATACACAAATCGTGTTGTTACGTTATGGTACCGGCCACCAGAGCTACTGCTAGGTAAGATCCAAATATAATTCTATTTATTATTTATTATTTCTGTACTTTCTAAGCATGTATTAGCAGCATGTAAAGCTAACTAGATACAGAGTGTGGCTATCTAACACCACACTAGAATAATTGACAGCTTGTGGATGTGTGTACTATATAATTATATGCTACTACGTGCACGCACGCACACGTACATATGTGTACTGGAATAATATATGTACATATGTGCACTATATATATATACTACAGGAGTTAATAAAGACAAATTATGTTATTATTAACTCCTGATATACTACTATATCCCATATAGATACGCGCACGTACACACTCACGCACGCACGTATACGTACACATACATACATGTGCACTGGTATACTCTATGTACACATATGTGCACTATTTATATATACTATTATATCCCATATAGATACACGCACGGACGTACGCACGTACGCATACATACATGTGCACTGGTATACTATATGTACATGTGTGCACTATATATATATACTACTATATCCCATATAGATACGCGCACGTACGCACGCACGTATACGTACACATACATACATGTGCACTGGTATACTATATGTACATCATGTGTGCGCTATATATATATACTACTATATCCCATATAGATACGCACACGCACGCACGCACGTATACGTACACATATGATACGAATCACGCTATGTTATTAAGTTGTT
>NW_014577939.1:95155-124582 GCF_000485595.1 Priapulus caudatus
TGCCTCGCAGCGACAACGCGTGTTTCAAGAGTTTGGCTGTTGTTCAGCATTCTCCGCTGGGATCTTTCCCGTCGCAGAATTTCGAGATGTTTTCCCGCAGACCAGCGAGGATGCAGGCTGCTCTCTGGAGGTTGTGTTTTGTGATCGATACGTCCAAGACTACGATGACGGTAATTGCTCGAGTTCAGTAAGCATTACCGAGTATCTCTGCAAACAAGCGATTGTTTCCGTTGCGTTTTTTCAGTTATATGGCTGAATATGCGGGGAATTGTGGTATTTGCATTTTCTATCAGCAAAGTAATACTAAATATTGTATTTTGAGTATAACTGTTTAATATTATCATCAAATTTATTATGTTTTTGATATAATGACCCTTTGCCAATTTATGGATATGAATGTATGCTTCTTTTACTTTTGCCAATTTTGTAACGATTTTAAAATTTTGCAAGACCTCTTGTAGCAAATCTGACGGTTATACTATACATGACACAATGTGTTTAGCGATTATTTGCTGGTTAATTACATGCATATCACAAGTCCATATTCATGTGATATCATGTTTTCTCGGAAATTCTATTTCCTGCACAGTACTGTTTGATCTACCGCAGAAAATGTGTTTTCCTACTCTACAGTAAAATGTGTGTCACCACATAAATGTAAAGTAGAAACAATAAAAGTGTAAATATTCGTATATATAATGTACAATAAGCCTGCTTTATTGTTTTGTTAGTTTACAGTCCATTACAAGCAGTATAACTTTACTTGAGAACTGGACAAACACTGTACAGGTCTGTCATTATCTACACGGTATATATGAGCTATACACAAGCCATTACCATGAGCTTAACCTTCGTATCTGCTCGCAACAACCCTGCAGGTTGTCTACCACACTCACCCAATGCACCCATTAGACTGGCTAGTCTATCATTTTCATCACAACTTGGTCCTATTTAGTTGCACATTTAATGCCATTTAATTGACTATATTGATATCTACAGGTTACTTAGGGCAAGGGATGTGTTACATTTCTTTGTTCTATGCTCATTTTTGAATAGTGACTTGTGACTGCAAAGACATGACACATGATACATTTGAATGAGACTGTGTTGTGGCACAACGTTTGAGATAATTTGACATTGCTTTCGACAAACTGTTGCACAATGCTTATCGTTAACCTTCGATACCAAATCGTTTAAAACACATAAAGTTCCTGAGAACTTACTTGAACGTCACATAAGTAACTACACCAAAGTAGTCAATTGATTAGCTTCGTCGTGCCATTCACACTACAGCATTGATCAAATTTTGACCTCTTCCAGTCCTTAACACTTTCAGCAAGTCTTTGTAAATTAGTAAACAACAACGTGAAAGCAACATGAAAATCTGTCTTGGATTTGAGTCAGCATTTCAAAAGCTAAGAGTCAGAACAGACTTGATAGTAGACACATCATTACACAGGCTACCGAGAATCTTTCTAAACTGGTTAAACCCCAGTTTCGTCTCCCCCGTGCATGTTTTCCAACTTTACTTAATCGTGTAGTCATAAATCACTACCACATTATCAGTAGACTCACCCTCGCCTCCTTGTTGTACGCCAGTTGTAATCCTACGAAAGATATTTCATGGATAACATGCGAGATTTCTAGATTCCTCCTGTTTCACCGAAAAAGAGAGAATCGTGACGAGCCGGATGTACCATTCTTCTGACAGAGTCCCTCCTGAATGTTAGTGTATTCAGGCAGTTGAGCTAAGCTGCCCAGCCCAACCACTGACGGTTTTGTGGAGAGCATACGTCCGACTACTCGATGGATATCCTCTTCAGTAATCTTGGCTGCAAAATTAGAGCAGGAGGAACTCCTTTAGTTGTTACCTGGGAAACGCAATACATCCCAATACACTGCTCGCTTATTCGCTTGTCAACTTCGAACCAGCATATATGCACTTGTGAAATGACACTACCAAAATTGTGAAAATGAACAACGATAATACGACACTGAGATTCTGATTGCTACAGTACTTGTAAAGCAAACCTGAAGGTTTATGCAAAACATGGCACTACCCTTAGCTACAGTGCATCAACAACAAGCCAACGTAAAACAGTAAAGAAGAACGAACGCGATGAGGCGGCGGTGACATTCTCTAATTACCTATCTGACTGACGAAGTACTGTGGCTGCTTGTGGGAGCCGCTGGCCAGCACTTGCCGCGCAATGTCCTCGAAGATAACCGGACGACTCTCCAGGTTCATCATCAGCATCGACTGCAGTTGGGTTTTGGCGCGCTCGAGTTCCACTCGCGTCACGCTTCCCGCCATCAACGTAAACTCCTTCACAATGATGTCGACCAGCTCTTTCAACTGCAGAAATTGGTAAAAAAAACATCCATCGTGAGGGAGTGTAAAGTACATAATAGGAAAAGGGACAGGAATACGCATACGATATTGGCGATAGGTGAGACCGCAGCTACACTCCCGCCTAGCTGGACAGGCAACAGCATATGAAAATAAAAAAACGATAGGAATGTAGACATAATAATAGGGAGAAGCAAGGCCACATTACATTAATATTAAAGGACAGCTAAGGCCAACTATCATGTGGATAGGTTAGAACATTAACAATTTCATAGTATCAGGGAAGGGTATATCACGTGACAAAGGAATGATTATGTGACAACGTTTAATAACTGTTAACAATGGAACGAATTAAACAGGAATTACCACGTGGCTACGACTTACTTGGCTGGGATGAGCAGCAGCATGTATACAGAACACTCCACTGTCGTTGTATGCGTGATTGTATGCGGTCGCGTTGTAAATCCAATGATACCTACCAAAGTTTTGTTACTTACATTAAAGTGACGTCTACTTTACCAGGCCTTGGATATAAGGGCAAATTGTTTAAACGATATGTGTTTTTAAAGAACAATCCTTATGCTCGTTATTTTAATTGGGTAAAGGGGAAAAGAACTAGGTTTAAAGGGATATTTTCTGCCGAGCAAACATAGATGAACGTTATAAAACAATCATAAACTTAATAACAAACTGACAATTCTTGGCTTTTCAGCAAACTATTTCAGGCAGTTATACAATGATGCTACAGAAATATTCTTTTTAAAAAGCCAACTTATAATTGCTGCTTAATTTCCTATTATCAGTGTAATATTATTTCTGGATTAAATTATTGTTATTATTGTTGTTATATTATATTGTATATTATATAATATTAACTTATTATTATAGTTGAATTATAGTTCACCTGTTCAACACATTGAGGTAGAGTCGTGTGTACATGCCCTTGCCAGGACCGCCCGCGGAGAATGAACCTCCACCTCCCATCAGCATGTTTAGGACACAGAAGGCGACAAAGTCGGGATCCTTGTGGCTGCAGCTCTCCAGACCAAGCACAAAGTGGGCGAGCTCTGGGATCGGGGTTGGACCCATGCTGACATCAGACAGGTCCTTCTCTCTCTGTGGCACCACACAATGAAAGTGTCAATGACATTGTAGCTCACCACAAAAAAGGACACAAATGAGGAGTGAGAAGAAGTCAGTTTTAATTGAGGAACCATCGACGTACATTATAGAAATGAAGAGATATATGAGAGAACCCGCCATCCATATACTCTTGATAATTATGTGTAATTTTTTATGTGAAAATAAATGTTTGAGATGTGAAAGTCTGAGATGTGGGCGAGTGATGGCGTTACACCTAAATGATCGCCATTAACGTTTTTATAATATTCAGATTTAGGCACTGCCTAAAAGCGAGCCCCCGATGTGTAACGGTATAGAGAAGGTTGATATCAATCGTTTATACGAGAAGAGTACCGGTTACAAAAACATTGTGCGTTAACAAACAGTGGCTAAGTAGAACATGTTATAAAGTTACATACGTTGCATAATATACGATGCAATAGACAAGCAGCACACAAATACAAAATGCGTACAATAGTTTACATATCGTTTATAAAGTGTAAGGTCTGTAGGCACATACGCGAATACGCATTACAAATTGCTACGCAATATATACGCTATACGCAGCACCAATAATGCTTTATGCAGGCTAACATACACCAAGCACATGCCGACATAGCGGCTCGGTTTTCAAATGCAGTACATATTACGAGCGTGGAGTTCTGCAGATCGCAGGCAGGTCCTGGCGGTGTCCAATGGTGACGTAGCGTGGTGATCCGCAGCAGTGAGATCAGCGGAACCTGTGTGCTGACAGCATCGGGAGCTGTCAGGCACCGTGGAACCGTGTCTGTCTTCGTCGAAACTGTTCGGTATTTATACAACTGGAGGAATGCATGGCCTGAGCGTGGTCAAGACCTTGTTGGGTGCGGATGGTGCAATCCTGTCCTTCTCCAGATTTTTATGGATAACTGAAGGTGAGAAGCTGTGGACGCTTCTTGAGTCTGGTGTGGAATCGCGGTTAGTTCGATTCATGTTCAATCAGTGGTAGTTTGATTGTATGTTGATGATGTGTCGGCACGCCGCCATAAACCAGTGGCGTGCGCCTCTCAGCCTCGTGAAGGTGATAACTCTGACAAGGTTATTGTGTCACACTTTTGCTTCTTCTCCTGCTGCGGCGTGTGCGGCCTAATGATGCCTAAACTCGCATCAGTAATAGGCGTCCTGCTGGTTTGCACGTGTTTTCTCTCGAGGTCGTTGGTGACACAGATCCTCGAGACCACTTTTGCTTGTTGTTACCTTGGCTATTTGACAAAATAACTATACGCTATGCTACGTAAGCGGGCCGTGACGCTCGCTGCTCACGTTAGCTTGAACTAAAAATAACTATGACGTGATGTTGCTTTAAGTTAAACGACCCGTGTCACTAGTTTTATACTAGGTAATTAATTCGATATCAACGTCACTACACTACCCTCGCACTTACAATAGTTGCGAAACATAATCTATGGAGAGCAACGTCTCGAAAACATACATAAAAAAGAATATACCTACCGCTGCGGCATTGAAAATTATATGTTACACACAAAAAGAAACCTCAGGTCGCAATACTGTTATGTGATGGAAGGATGGAAGTGATGTAAATGAAAGGGGCTTTTGGAGGCGAGCCGGGGGGCAAAAAAGAACAAATAAATGAAAAACTGGACGTCTGATTTGTTTGTCATCTCGGTATTTTTTATTAGTATGCATCACATTTTTATTTTTTTCTAACGATGTTGTCATCGAAATCGTCCATCCGGGATGGATTGCCTCGAACCAATCGAGCTGGTTGTAATAATCGTCCAATCGTCGCATTGAGAGTCGTCGTCGGCAACGGTAAAAATGTTTGGGGGGCGAAGGTGGTGGCCGCCCCAGCGCCATGGTACATTTCCGGAAGCTCTGGCTCTGGCTCCGGATGTAGCCATGAGCGCTGCAAACAAATGTTCGTCGGCCTCAGCGAGGTCGGGGAACTCGGGTGTGTCATCGTCAGTGGGGGGGTCTTCTACCGTTAATCCGCTTCCGCGATGATAGATAGATGCGCCACTGGTGAGTGCCATGAAAGGGAAAGGAAAGGTGAGTACGGGCAGCACATATATATATATAGAAAAAAAACGACGTGACGGGCATAACAGTACGGCATATTAAAGTGACGTTGCAACGATCACTAGAATTCGCGAACCTGAGAAACCAAAATTATGTAAATATACGCGTTACATGGGGTAAATAAGATGTGCACACTGTGAACAAGTAGGTATCGCGTACAAATAGTATCAATCGTAATAAGAGATGTCATAAATCGATACGCGATACATAGTTATTGTATATAATGTACATATAACTATACATATTGAGTAAATAGAATCGCGATTTTAATTCAACGCTATCTAGTAGATAAAATAAGTTGCTCCTATAATGCATCAATACTACTTAGGTGTTGGCAGTGTTTTACGTTATACTGCCTCATATCAATATATCATTATCGTCCTATTTCAAAGGATATGAGCGCATTGTGTCACAGAATCTCATCTAGGGATCTCTCTAGGTAAGAGAGGATACAAGGGTTACAAGGAAAATTGGAATACATAGTTTATACGCTGATGTGGACGTGAGTTTACTGTCGTTTATAAGTGAGCCGTTCATGCCTCCATAGTGTACAAGCGAGCGCAATGGCTCCATAGTGTACAAGCGAGGCGCGATGGCTCCATTATCATAATCATATTCTACAGCTTATTCTGCTGATGTGCCCAACTTACGGATCTCATATGCTCTACAGCTTAGTCTGCTGAATCTGCCCAACTTATGGGTATGTCAATGCTAAATCAACATAACTGGATCACTTACGATTGTGGAGACGTTCCAAAATATAGGTAAAACTCTTCTTAACACTGTGCCTTATTCTGTCTTAGGTATCTTATGTAAAGCTACGCAATAGTCTTAAAAGGCTAAATTGCGTATACCACCGTAAGAATTGTGTGACCCATGAAGGCATAACTCACAATATACTCTTATAATCATTTATAGATACGTATCTCATAATCAAACTAACTGTGCCGGCGTCATTCGTGTAAAACTATATCGTGTTCACAACTATGTGTCTGTGTATGCCACTATAGTATCAGTATAGTATTCCACAGAATGATTGTTGAATTTGCTGGCCCGGCGCAAATTCCCTAGCACGTTATTACGTTGGTTGACTCACAAATCTGTTTCTAACTAAAAATGTAGGACGCTCTCCTACACTTGATAACAGATTCGTAGAGCAACGTCTTGATCCATCAACTCTTAAAAAAACTACCGACCAAAATCAAGCTATGTATTTCTTTAATAAGAGGCTTCATTTAGATATTAGGAAAATACGGAGGTATAGTACACAGGTATAGGTACTCAATCACGAGACGTACTGGCATGAAATCAAAATAACTGTCAAAGTAATATTTTTTGCGGCAATTAGAGCATTACCCAATCTATTTCAATACAAAATACGAAAGCGTTGAACTTACTCATTACATGATGAGAATTTGGCAGCCGTAGATCAGCACGCTGTGGCGTTTGAAGTGAGTGTTAAGATCTAAGGAGTAAAACACATGGTTAATATATATATACTGTTTAGCAACTGCTGTTTGTCACGGCGCCAATATAGAGAAGCTCGTGAGCTCGTGTTGATAGCCACGTGTGATCGTCATAGTGGGGTCCAGCTTCGTGTACAACAGATACGTGTGCAATAGCACTTAAGCCACAAACAGTATAATTAATGCTATAACCACTGAATACTACAGTAACTCTATTCTTAATAAACAGCATCAACATAATAAACCTACAGTAGCATATCTTATACACCAGGCAGCATACAGACATACGCTCGGTTTTCAACAGTACATATTTACGAGCGGGGAGTTCTGCAGATCGCAGGCAGGTCCGGCGGTGTCCAATGGTGGACGGTAGCGTGGTGATCCCCAGCAGGTGAGATCAGCGAACCTGTGTGCTGACAGCGCGGGAGCTGTCAGGCACCGTGGAACCGGTCTGTCTTCTTGTCGAAACTGTTGCGGTATTTATACAACTGGAGGAATGCATGGCCTGAGCGTGGTCAAGGCCTTGTTGCGTGCGGATGGTGGCAATCCTGTCCTTCTCCAGATTTTATGGAATAACTGAAGGTGAGAAGCTGTGGACGCTTCTGAGTCGGTGTGGGAATCGCGGTTAGTTCGATTCATGTCTAATCAGTGGTAGTTGATTGTTGTTGATGATGTTGTCGGCACGCGCCATAAACCAGTGGCGTGCGCCTCTCAGCCTGGTGAAGGTGATAACTCTGACAATGTTATTGTGTCACACTTTTCGCTTCTTCTCCTGCTGCGGCGTGTGCGGCCTAATGGACTCGGTAAACTCGCAGCAGATATATAGGCGTCCTGCTGGTTTGCACGTGTTTTCTCTCGAGGTCGTTGGTGACACAGATTCTCGAGACCACTTTCGCTGTTGTTACCTTGGCTATTGACTAAAAATAACTATGACGCTATTGCTACGTTAAGCGCGCGTGACGCTCGCTGCTCACGCGTTATGCTTGAACTAACAGTGCCGGCGGAGTGACAGCGCTCATCTAACATCTACTTGCGGTGACTCTGTGGTGGAGTGGTGGGATTCCATAGTAAACCCTGTTAGTCCCAATGTGTTCACATACACGACGCCAAAACAGTGGAATGCACAGGATGTTATCAGGAACCTTCTCAAAGGAATGTTCGTTGGGATCATATGAAAGTTGCCACGAGATGGCGGCTACGTTTAAGTGTCTTCAGATAAAGATGGAAGCTCCATCGTACGTATTAGCAAACACTTATTGCAAGACAGAATAGGAAGCACTCATCCATTTACCTATGCAAGCCTACAGGCTGCAATAGAGAGCTGCCACCTGTAACCAATTTAACGCAGGCAAAACTACACAGTACTATCACCGCCACATGCACTGGCAGGGCATACGTTACATGTAACATACCGACAGTACAGAATGCCATAGAAATTATTACGATTAAGGAGCATAAACCTGTCTCAGCCAATTTAGCGCTTTGAAATTTCACTGTGACATTGTAGCCTCATACTCCAGGCATACATGTATAGATTCACTAGCAAACCCCGGCAGTCAAATCTTTCTAACAGACAGTAAACAAATCCATGTTTAACCCTCCTTTTGAAGATCAAAGGTTATCCGACACTTACTCTTCGCATGTCAGCAGAAGGGACATTTCATGCGTCCTTTCAATAAAGCCATAAAATGCTAGTCACCGCTGAAACAAAAAAGTTTTTCAATCGCTCCGCCAGACCATGTCCTGCAGAAAATGTCTAAAATCTGCCTGTGCCCATGTACCTTGTGACCTGTGACCTCCATCTTCGGCACCAGTGATGGCTTTTCCTACCATGATGCTATACACCGACTATCACGAGCCTAGGTCGAGCCGTTTAGATTTGGCCGCAATTCTGCATTCTCCTAACCTTAAGTTAAGGAGTGAATGTTCCCCCTTCTTTTACACCTCTTGACCTTTGACCTTTGACCCCAGCTTCGACATCCAACTCGTTTTGACGATGCCCCCAACGACCCGAATATCATGACCGTACGTCGAGCGCTTAAGATTTGTCGCCAACTGTTGACGGACGGACGCACGCACGACGCCGGACGGACGCACGATCATGCGATTCTACCAACTGCATCGACTACGTCAGATGAGCTAAAAATAACCATTGACGTGATGTTGCTAAGTAAACGACCCGTGTCGCTAGGTTTTTATACTAGGTTAATTAATTCGATATCAACGTCACTACACGTGTAAGATTGAGAGGACGCTTATTCACGTAGCTTGCTATATACCACGTGACAATGGTGTTTCCCTGCCCATAACACAACTTTTGTCAAAGGTTAATTGTGCATGGAAGGTGTTAACTTGCGTATAGTTCTTCTAGGCGGTAGCACACGGCTTGCCATCTGTATATCGCAATAATATTTATAAACCGAAATAAATCACAATTTGGCACGGTAGATGGCGCTCATACCGCGTTTCATGTTTCTTAGCGATGGCGTTCCGAAAATAAATAGTAGCTGCGTCCCGACATGCTTGTAAAACTTACTCTAATATAGACATTTATCGCAGGGTGGAGAGGAAATGCCAATTTGGCATTAAAGATATTGTCAATGAAACTTGTAAAACGAACCAGGACGAGTGTGCAGCACAGACTGTTATCAGCGTGTCTATATAGAATGCTATATAATTGCCAAAACCTACTAATTTGCAACTTTTTTTAAATATCAAAACCTTTGGCCGCTTATTCATTCACATACCAAAAATGAGCAAAATCCGTGAACCCTGAACTGACTAATGGAAATTCCCATTTTTGCCAAAAATTGCCGTGGCTGTCGAAAGTACGTCGACTGGCGTGCTGCCAAAATAGGACGTTCAACACCTCTGCCATACGAGTAACAGCTAAACCCAATTTCAAACATGTGGATAAAACGGTCTCTAATTATCGTTGACGCTAGCCAAATGTTGACGGAAGGCGACTGGACGGACGGCACGTACGACACCCATGTGCAATAGCTCATCTTGACGATGTCAAGGTGAGCTAAAAAACAAGTGTGAGGTCACGTATCCTTACAGATATGACTCTCAACCACTCCCACACTGCGTCTCTTACACAGGTGGCTGGGGAGATGCCGACAAATCCTATACCACAAGAGACTGCAGTCTAGTGCAGACAGTATATTTCAATTGACATTCAGCAAGATCGGAATCACAGTGCCTAACACATCTTAACAATCTAAAAGACTTGTGGATTCAAAGGTTCGTGGATTTTGTAGGCTCAACCCATGCATTTAACTCATGCTGCATATGTTAGAGATCCCAATGATGGCTTTCAGTCAGTGTCATCACTATAATGCACAAACACACTGAGACTCTTCACGATCGATGCAGTATGAATCTTAGCTATGACCACATGCGCTTTCGTCACCTGAATGACTCCTCCCGTGTACTGTGCGGTAGACCTGTCACACATGTCCCTGTTTCCCATCACGAGACTCGTATCCTGGTTCCACACCGGCTCCTTCTCTACAAAGAACTTCTCAGCCATCTCCACCAGCTGCTCATGCTCGACACCAACACCTGCGTGAAGAAACGTATCAGCGTAGCCGTTTCAGTGTGGTTCAGTAGAAACATGACAACAGGAAAAACAGCAATTGCTATATGAATATACGAAATCACGAGGAATCATGTGACAATCATACATAAAATTGATTTATCTGTCTTTCCCAGTGTGGATTCTTACCAGCTAATACCATCCGTGATGGAGTGTAGAAATTTTTCAGGTAAGTGAATAAAACTTTCCTATCTATCACAGGTACATTATCGGGTAGTGGGAACTTTGGCAATCCTAATGTGTTATCACGATATGCCGCCTGGAAAAGAAATGCACAATGACATTAATCCAATGCATGCATCAAGCAAAGATACTGGTATGATTAAATCATAAAATAGCTATTATGATAGTCAAAATGCATTTTCCTATCTACTATTATCTTAATTATTACGATTATTATTATATTGTTATTATTATTATTCATTATTGTTATATTTCAATTTATATTTATATTTCCTCTCTTTTTCCTTTATTTTCTTTTTCCTTTTTCCTTTTTCCTTTACCACTACATTTTCCTTGAATTTTACATTTGAAATACAATCCATTGCATTTCAACCAATTTTTAGTTTTATGTCCACTACATTTTTTCATTTTTATTCCATTCTCCAGGTCCATTTCGTCATGGTTTTATTTCTATTTTGTTTCCATTTACTATATTTCAATATCCAATATTTTTGTCGCATTAATCCAGCCATAGATATACACAGAATACTATCCATTAGTAATGTATCCTATATTATAAGAATACATAGTATAATCTATGCAGGGTAATCTATGCACCTAATCACAACTTGGATCTTGAATTATCCCTGCCAGGTCCCCGTGACTCATCAACAAAAGACCATCATTAAAAGGCGGTTGCCATATTCCATGTCATGTCAACACTGAACATATTGAAAACTGCAGGCGTGACTATAATTGGGTTGGTTTTTCTCATAGAAAATTTAGAAGCATTTGCATTTACGTGGTATTAACACGTTATCGAATTATATAACAATATACATTAGAATACGTTAAATCGTGTTCTAACTTCTAAGGCTGGCAAACGTGGTCTCAAACTCTGCTGACACAGAGTCGGTGTCAGGCACTGCGGCCCCCTGCGGCCCGTGTCACTGGCCACATACGTGACATAGTCATAGATACAATAATGTAACCCAAACCCAGGAGGATAGGGTTACAAAGCGTCCCTATCCTTTTGTGTGGAGGAAATTTAGGGAACCCCTGAGTGAATCACTCAGGGCGGTTTGCTGGTGCGTTTTCAGAGACTAGAACTTCCAAACTGGGTTTATTCTCAACACAAACCTTTCTCTGCTATATTTGAACTTACTATGTATCACAATACTCTGTATTAAACTAATATAACCTGTTACAAAAATTTGAAGTGACGAGCGGCGGATATACTGAGCGCCATTTCTGTTGACCTGTGACGTACTTCGGTTTGAAGAGCGGATTCACCGACCAATCGGAGGGCGCTGAACACTTTTCGCTTCTTCTCCTGCTGCGGCGTGTGCGGCCTAATGATGCTCGTAAACTCGCATCAGTATATAGGCGTCCTGCTGGTTTGCACGTGTTTTCTCTCGAGGTCGTTGGTGACACAGATTCCTCGAGACCACTTTCGCTTGTTGTTACCTTGGGCTATTTGACTAAAATAACTATGACGCTATGCTACGTTAAGTGGGCCGTGACGCTCGCTGCTCATGTTAGCTTGAACTAAAAATAACTATGACGTGATGTTGCTTAAGTTAAACGACCCGTGTCGCTAGGTTTTTATACTAGGTTAATTAATTCGATATCAACGTCACTACACTACCCTCGCACTTTCAATAGTTGCGAAACATAATCTATGGAGAGCAACGTCTCGAAACATACATAAAAAATAGATATATCCTACCGCTGCGGCATTGAAAATTATATGTTACACACAAAAAGAAACCTCAGGTCAGCAATACTGTTATGTGATGGAAGGGATGGAAGTGATGTAAATGAAAGGGGCTTTTGGGAGGCGAGCCAGGGGGCAAAAAAGAACAAAATAAATGAAAAACTGGACGTCCTGATTTTGTTTGTCATCTCGGTATTTTTTTTATTAGTATTCATCACATTTTTTTTAATTTTTTTTTTCTAACGATGTTGTCATCGACAATCGTCCATCCGGGATGGATTGCCTCGAACCAATCGAGCTGGTTGTAATAATCGTCCCAATCGTCGCATTGGAAGTCGTCGTCGGCAACGTTAAAAATGTTTGGGGGTGGCGAAGGTCGTGGGCCGCCCCCAGCGCCATGGTACATTTCCGGAAGCTCTGGCTCTGGCTCCCGGATGTAGGCCATGAGCGCTGCAAATAAATGTTCGTCGGCCTCAGCGAGGTCGGGGAACTCGGGTGTGTCATCGTCAGTGGGGGGGTCTTCTACCGTTGAATCCGCTTCCGCGATGATAGATAGATCGCCACTGGTGATGTGCCATGAAAGGGAAAGGAAAGGTGAGTACGGGCAGCATATATATATATAGAAAAAAAAAAACGACGTGACGGGGCATAACAGTACGGCATATTAATAGTGAGTTGCAACGATCACTATGAATTCGCGAACCTGAGAAACCAAAAGTTATGTAAATATACGCGTTACATGGGGTAAATAATAGTGTGCACACTGAGAACAAGTAGGTATCGCGTTACAAATAGTATCAATCGTAATAAGAGATGTCATAAATCGATACGCGATACATAGTTATTGTATATTATAGTACATATAACTATACATATTGAGTAAATAGAATCGTGATTTTAATTCAACGCTATCTAGTAGATTAAATAATGCTCCTTATAATGCATCAATACTACTTAGGTGTTGGCAGTGTTTTACGTTATACTGCCTTATTATCAATATTATCATTATCGTCCCATTTCAAGGGATATGAGCGCAATTGTGTCACAGGAATCTCATCTAGGGCTTCTCTAGGTATAGAAAGGATACAAGGGTTACAAGGAAAATAGGAATACATAGTTATACGCTTGATGTTAATTGGACGTGAGTTTACTGTCGTTTACAAGTGAGCCGTTCATGGCTCCATAGTGTACAAGCGAGCGGCAATGGCTCCATAGTGTACAAGTGAGCGGCAATGGCTCCATTATCATAATCATATTTTACAGCTTATTCTGCTGTTTCTGCCCAACTTACGGGTATCTCATATGTTCTACAGCTTAGTCTGCTGAATCTGCCCAACTTATGGGTATGGCATATGCTAAATGCAACATAACTGGATCACTTACGATTGTGGAGACGTTCCAAAATATAGGTAAAACTCTTCTTAACACTGCCTTATTCTGTCTTTAAGGTATCTTATGTTAAGCTAACCATAGAGTCTTATAAGGCTAAATTGCGTATCCACCGTAAGAATTGTGTGACCCGTGAAGGCATAATCTTTATCAATATATCTCTTATAATCATTTATTAGATACGTGTCTCATAATCAAACTAATGTGCCGGCGTCATTAGTGTAAAGTTGTAAACATATATGGTGTTCACAACTATGTGTCTGTGTATGCCACTATACTGATAGTATCAGTATTAGTATTCACAGAATGATCGGTGAATTTGCTGGCGGCCGACGCAAATTCCCTAGCTACGTTATGACGTTGCTTGACTCACAAATCTGTTTCTTGCTAGAAAAAAATGTAGTACGCGATCCTACACTTAATAACAGATTCGTAGAGCAACGTCTTGATCTATCAACTCTTTGAAAAAACTACCGACCAAAATCAAGCTATGTATTTCTTTAATAAGAGGTATTCATTTAGAGATTAGGAAAATACGGAGGTATAGGGGTACACAAGGTATAGGGTATACACAATCACGAGACGTACTGGCATGAAATCAAAATACCTGTCAAGTAATATTTGCTGCGGCAATCAGAGCATTACCCAATCTACTTCAATACAAAATACGAAAGCGTTGAACTTACTCATTACTCATGATGAGAATTTGGCAGCCGTAGATCAGCACGCTGTGGCATTGAAGTGGAGTGGTTAAGATCTAGGAGTAAAACACATGGTTAAGCACTATATATACTGTTTAGCAATCTGCTGTTTGTCACGGCGCCAGTATAGAGAAGCTCGTGAGCTCGTGTGATAGCCACGTGTGATCGTCATAGTGGGTCCAGCTTCGTGTACAACAGATACGTGTGCAAATAGCACTTAAGCCACAAACAGTATAATTAATGCTATAAGTATAACCACTGAATTACTACGGTAACTCTATTCTTTAATAAACAGCATCAACATAATAAACACATACAGTACATATCTTATACACCAGGCACATACAGACATAGCGGCTCGGTTTTCAAATGCAGTACATATTTACGAGCGTGGAGTTCTGCAGATCGCAGGCAGGTCCTGGCGGTGTCCAATGGTGACGGTAGCGTGGTGATCCCCGCAGGTGAGATCAGCGGAACCTGTGTGCTGACAGCGTCGGGAGCTGTCAGGCACCGTGGAACCGTGTCTGTCTTCTTGTCGAAACTGTTGTCGTATTTATACAACTGGAGGAATGCATGGCCTGAGCGTGTCAAGCCTTGTTGCGTGGCGATGTGCAATCCTGTCCTTCTCCAGATTTTTATGGATAACTGAAGGTGAGAAGCTGTGGACGCTTCTTGAGTCTGGTGTGGGAATCGCGGTTAGTTCGATTCATGTTCTAATCAGTGGTAGTTTGATTGTTTGTTGATGATGTGTCGGCACGCGCCATAAACCAGTGGCGTGCGCCTCTCAGCCTCGTGGAAGGTGATAACTCTGACAATGTTATTGTGTCACACTTTTCGCTTCTTCTCCTGCTGCGGCGTGTGCGGCCTAATGATGCTCGTAAACTCGCATCAGTATATAGGCGTCCTGCTGGTTTGCACGTGTTTTCTCTCGAGGTCGTTCGTGACACAGATTCTCGAGACCACTTTTGCTTGTTGTTACCTTGGCCTATTTGACTAAAATAACTATGACGCTATGCTACGTTAAGCAGGCGGTGACGCTCGCTGCTCACGTTAGCTTGAACTAAAAAATAACTATGACGTGATGTTGCTTAAGTAAACGACCCGTGTCGCTAGGTTTTTATACTAGGTTAATTAATTCGATATCAACGTCACTACACGTGTAAGATTGAGAGGATACGCTTATTCCACGTAGCTGCTATATACCACGTGACAATGGTGTTTCCCTGCCCATAACACAACTTTTGTCAAAGATTAATTGGTTGCATGGAAGTGTTTACTTCGTATGAGTTCTCTAGGCGGTAGCACACGCTTGCCATCTGTATATCGCAATAAATTTATAAACCAAATGAATCACAATTTGTGACGGTAGATGGCGCTATACCCGCTTTGATGTTTCTTAGCGATGGCGTTCGAAATAAATAGGTTATGCTATTTGTAAAAACTTTACTCTAATATAGACATTTTATCGGCAGGGTGGAGAGGAAATGCCAATTTTGGCATTAAAGATATTGTCAATAAAATCTTGTAAAACGAACCAGACGAGTGTGACACCACAGACTGTTATAAGCGTGTCATATAATATGCTATATAATTGCCAAAACCTACCTAATTTGCATACTTTTTTTTAAATATCAAAACCTTTGGCCCTTATTCATTCACATACCAAAAATGAGCAAAATCCGTTGAACCTGAACTGACTAATGGAAATTCCCATTTTTGCCAAAAATTGCCGTGGCCTCGAAAGTACGTCGACTGGCGTGCTGCCAAAATAGGACGTTCAAACCTCTGCCATAGCAGTAACACTATACCCATTTCAAACATGTGGGTAAAACGGTTCCTAAGTTATCGTTGACCGTAGCCAAATGTTGACGGAAGGACGGACGGCTGGACGGACGTACGACAACCCATGGCAATAGCTCATCTTGACAATGTCAAGGTGAGCTAAAAACAAGTGTGAGAGTCACAGTTACCTTGCAGATATGACTCGTCAACCACTCCCACACTGCGTCTCTTACACAGGTGGCTGGGAGATGCCCGACAAATCCTATACCACAGAAGAGACTGCAGTCTAGTGCAGACAGTATATTTCAATTGACATTCAGCAGATTTGAATCACAGTGCCTAACACAATCTAAAAGAGCTGTGGATTCAAAGGTTTCGTGGATTTTGTAGGCTCAACCATGCATTTAACTCATGCTGCATGTTAGAGATCCCAAGATGGCTTTCAGTCAGTGTCATCACTATAATGCACAAACACACTGAGACCTTCACATGCCGATGCAGTATGAATCTTAGCTATGACCACATCGCTTTCGTCACCTGATGACTCCTCTCCGTGTACTGTGGCGGTAGACCTGTCACACATGTCCCTGTTTCCCATCACGAGACTCGTATCCTGGTTCCACACCGGCTCCCTCTCTACAAAGAACTTCTCAGCCATCCCACCAGCTGCTCATGCTCGACACCGACACCTGCGTGAAGAAACCGTATCAGCGTAAGCCATTTCAGTGTGGTTCAGTAGTAACATGACAACAGTAAAAACAGCAATTGCTATATGAATATACAAAATCACGAGGAATCGTGACAATCATACATAAAATTGTTTATCTGTCTTCCCCAGTGTGGATTCTACACAGCTAATACCATCCGTGATGGAGTGTAGAAATTTTTCAGGTAAGTGAATAAAACTTTCCTATCTATCACAGGACATTATCGGGTAGTGGGAACTTGGCAATCCTAATGTGTTATCACGATATGCCGCCTGGAAAGAAATGCACAATGACATTAATCAATGACATCAAGCAAGATACTGGTATGATTAAATCATAAAATAGCCTATTATGATAGTCAAAATGCATTTTCCTATCTACTATTATCTACGATATTATTACGATTATTATATTGTTATTATTATATTCATTATTGTTATATTTCAATTTATATTTATATTTCCTCTCTTTTTCCTTTATTTTCTTTTCTTTTTCCTTTTCCTTACCACTACATTTCCTTTAATTTACATTTGAAATACACCACTTGCATTTCAACTCATTTTTAGTTTTATATCCACTACATTTTTCATTTTATTCCATTCTCAGGTCCATTTCGTCATGGTTTTATTTCTATTGTTTCCATTTACTATATTTCAATATCAATATTTTTTGTCGCATTAATCAGCCATAGATATACACAGAATACTATCCATTAGTAATGTATCCTATATTATAAGAATACATAGTATAATCTATGCACCTAATCACAACTTGGATCTTGAATTATCCCTGCCAGGTCCCGTGACTCATCAACAAAAGACGCATCATTAAAAGGGGTTCCATATTCCATGTCATGTCAACACTGAACATATTGAAAACTGCAGGCGTGTGACTATAATTGGGTTGGTTTTCTCATAGAAAATTTAGAACATTTGGCATTTTACCGTGTATTAAACACGTTATCGAATTATATAACAATATACATTAGAATACGTTAAATCGTGTTCTAACTTCTAAGGCTGGCAAACCGTGGTCTCAAACTCTGCTGACACAGAGTCGGTGTCGGCACTGCGGCCCCTGCGGCGGCGTGTCACTGGCCACATAGTCCATTAGATACAATAAATGTAAGCCCAAACCCATGAGGATATGGTTACTACAAAAGCGTCCCCTATCCTTTGTGTGGAGGAAATTTAGGGAACCCCTGAGTGAATCACTCAGGGGCGGTTTGCTGGTCGTTTTCAGAGACTAGAACTCAAACTGGGTTTATTCTCACACAAACCTTCTTCTGCTATATTGAAACTTTACTATGTTATCACAATACTCGTATTAAACTAATATAACTGTTTACAAAAATTTGAAGTGACGAAGCGGGCCGGATATACTGGAGGCGCCATTGTCTGTTGCGCTGTGACGTACTTCAGTTTGAAGAGGCGGATTCACCGACCAATCGGAGGGCGCTGTCGTTTGCCGGATCGCTATGCACATTCGGATTGCGTACGTCACAGGTCAACAGAAATGGGCGCTTCGAAATATCCGCCGCTTGTCACTTCGAATTTTTGTAACAGGTTATATTAGTTTAATACAGAGTATTGTGATACATAGTAAGTTCCAAGATAGCGGAGAAAGGTTTGTGTTGAGAATAAACCCAGTTTTGGAAGTTCAAGTCTCTGAAAATGCACCAGCAAACCGCCCTGAGTGATTCACTCAGGGGTTCCCTGAATTTCCTCCACACAAAAGGATAGGGACGCTTTATAACCCTATCCTCCTGGGTTTGGGTTACATTATTGTATCTACTGGCCACAGTGCACACATTTAGACAGACCGCTGCACCCACACCGGCCACCGGCACTTGGAGCGTTTCAATAAAATATAATGCTAAATAAATACAAAATCTATTTACTACCAAAGTCTTAATGTTGCTATAGGCCTACTCTCTTTCACCTATTATTGCCGACAATTTTCTGTAAATACCGTCCAAATGCTCATCTGCAACAAATGCTGGCTGCCGCCATGGTAGCTCTGCCTCTAGTACTATAGCCAGCGTACAGTTGCCGCAGGGCTATAGAACATTTTATGCCAGGTTTCGTAACTGCACCCGTCCCCCAATGCTTCCACGAAAATGGCTCACAAAAACGCAAAATGATCAGGCTTTTTAACACTTATTTATCTACATGGACATCTCACCTATCTTTTTGAACACTTTCCACAACTTTACACCTTGTATTTACGCATTTATTCCTCAAAGTGCTAGCACTACTTGCGTTTCGTTTTCAAATGCTGTTGTGTACACGCGTGACGTCACCCAAAATGTAGACAAAACACATGGGCAGCTATGATGCGTTTTGTGAGGCATTTTTCGTGGAAGCATTAGGGGACAGGTGCAGTTACGAAACCTGGCATAAAATGTTCTATAGCCCTGCGGCAACTGTACACGGGCTATAGTACTAGAGCTACCGCCATGGCTGCAGCTGCACACGGACACATAAATATATACAGGTAGGAAAGCGTGCTGCCAAAATTCGCTTGACGCCTGCTTGATTTCACACGAATATAACACAAATATTCAACCATTCTACTCCATCTTTGTTTCTATTTGAAGAACAGTGTTCACTTGTTATAAAAACATACTGTTTGTGTTCGTAACCGAGCTGTGTCACGCGAAATCATACAAAGCCTGGCGAAATTCTCGCGTTCGCTCCCGTTGCGCAGTTTTATGTAAATGGCTGTCGGAATCAGGAAACACCCACCGGCGCTCTTCGTGACCTCATTTTTGCACCGCAACGCTGCAACGGTTTTGCTGGCGGCTTTGACAAGGCTCGTACGGGAGTTGGAAAGCAGCGTGGTAGTTTCCCAAAATGCAGTGCGCCGCCTAGAGCCCTGTACTTGCAGCCATTTACATAAACTGCGCAACAGGAGCGAACGCGAGAATTTCGCCAGGCTTTGTGTGATTTCGTGTGAGTCTGACACAGCTCGGTTACGAACACAGACAGTATGTTTTATAACAAGTGAACACTGTTCTTCAAATAGAAACAAAGATGGGAGTAGAATGGTTGAATATTTGTGTTGTATTCATGTGAAATCAAGCGAGCATCGAGCGAATATTGGCAGCACGCGTTCCTACCGGCTATATATTTATGTGTCAGTGTGCAGCGGCAGCCAGCGTTTGTTGCAGATGCGCATTTGGACGGCATTTACAGGAAATTGTCGGCAATAATAGGTGAAAGAGAGTATAGAAACATTAAGACTTTGGTAGTAAATAGATTTGGTATTTATTTAGCATTATATTTTATTAAAACGCGCCTGTGGCTGCACCGGTGCCTATCGGTTTCATATTCCTGGAATCACTGATTTTTCAGGGTTAAAAATCTACGAGGAGACTAATGGGTAATGGTAGTTTTTACCTATGACTGAGCCAAATGTAAAAGGATGAACATGTCTAGTGAAATAAAAAATTGATCGAGTGTTCGCACATGATGCACCAGACACGCCTAGTTCTGCGCAAGCTAACATGGCATCGTTAATCGTCCAACGCGTTACGAACCGAGTGTGAGCGCCGTGTGTCTAGGCTTGCAAGACACCCACCAGTTCCCACAGACATCACGATTCTCGTGGGAATCGGAGCGCGAGAGTGAGCGAGTGCCCGTGACACGACGCCATGTTTGGCGTCTCGCTCAACCTCAGCAGACCGCAGCGGCTGCTGCTGGGCATCTTCGTGCTCTTCCTCGTCGTCGTCATCTGGGTCGCGTCCGCCGAACTCACGCAGTACATCTTCAAGGAGCAGGGTTTCAGCAAGCCCTACTTCACCACCTACTTCAAGACGTCGCTCTTCATGCTCTACCTGACCGGCTTCGTGTTCTGGATGCCGTGGCGGCAGCAGTGCCGCTCCGCCGCGCCCGGCGTCGTCGAACAAGCCCTCATCGCCGACGACGTCGCCACGGCGGAGTCCGACCAGCTGATCAGCGACCCGCAGTTTGTCCCCGTGCGATTCAGCGACTCGGAGATCGAGCGGGCGAGCGGCACCGAGTCGGACGACTCGAACATGAGTCTCCCGCGCGCCGTCCGCTTCAGCAAGGTCAAGGAGGTGCGGCAGCTGTCGGAGTCACAGGGGGAGGAAGCAAACCTTGCGCGGCTCTCGTACAGCGCGTCCGTGCGAGCCGAGGAGCTCATCAAGCGCGCCGCAAACAAGCTGACCATCCGGCAGGTCGCGAAGTTCGCGCTCATGTTCTGCTTCGTGTGGTTCGCGGCGAACTGCGCGTACCAGGAGGCGATTGCGGACACGCAGCCGGGCGTCGTGAACGTTCTCGCGAGCACGTCGGGCCTCTTCACGCTCGTCCTCGCCGCCATCTTCCCGAGCGCGGCCGCGGACAAGTTCTCGCTGTCCAAGTTCGTCGCGGTCGCGTGCAGCGTCGGCGGCGTCATCGTCGTCAGCCTCTCCGACCTGCAGCTCGACGGGAACGTGCCCACCGGCGCCATCTGGGCGCTCGTCAGCGCGATACTCTACTCGGTCTACCTCGTGCTGCTGAAGAAGAAGGCCGAGAACGAAGAACGGCTTGACATCGCGATGTTCTTCGGCTTCGTCGGGCTGTTCAACTTCGCGCTGCTCTGGCCGGGATTTCTCGCGCTGCACTACTCCGGCCGCGAGCGCTTCGAGTGGCCGACGCGGCAGCAGTGGCTCTACCTGTGCGTGAACGGCATCATCGGCACCGTGCTGTCCGAGTTTCTCTGGCTGTGGGGATGCTTCCTGACGTCGTCCCTCGTCGCGACGCTCTCGCTGAGCCTCGCGATCCCGGCGACGATCCTCACCGACGTGTTCATGAACCGCGTCGACTACTCCTGGCAATTCTTCGCCGGATCGGTGCCGGTGTTCGTGTCGTTCATCTGCGTCGCCGTGCTGTCTCACTACGAGACGTGGGACCCGATCCTCGTCGCGGTGCGCAAGCTGACTCACTGTGTGTGCCGGCGGCCCGCGCACAAGCTCACCACGCGCATGCGGGAGTTGGACGACGAACAACGCGAGAGCCTCATAGGCACGAACAGCCACAAGTCGTGAAGCTAGGCATCGACGACGCGCACGCACGCACGCGCGTACGATTGCGTTCGTGCAAAGTGCCTAGTTTCGTTGCCTAACTATGTTCCATCATCGATCAGTTCGACGTATGCATTCCTCGTCACAAAATGCCGATTCTGTACACACACGACTTCAAGTTGCATTGCATGAATCGATGACTTCGATGCATTAATGTCTATGTAAGCGCAATCCACCATGTTAGCATTGTTAATAATTTATTTCTTATTATGTTAAGAATAGTAGGCGTACTAAATTATATTGCTATAAACAAACCTTACTGTTAGTGTCACGTGTAGTATATCCTAATAGTCAGTATTAACTTAGGGGAACACTAATCGTAAAAATCCTTAAATGTACAATTTTCCTAGAAGAAAGTATTCAATTATAAATTGATCACACTGAATGCTGGTACAGGAATAATAGTAGCCCGGCTTTATTTCGAAACAATGGAAATGGTATCATGTAAACTTGTTTCGGGGTTTTGACTCACTATATGGGCTTTCTTGACAAAAACACTGGTCAGTTAGTCTTTCGGGGAAAAAAGTAAACTAATTTCCAGCAAGTACCATGTAAATTATTTGTAAACTATTTAGCATAGCGTAATTACCTAGAGTTGAAAGAATTTAGCTCAAAGGTATTTATGTGACTGAAAAATAATCCTATTATTCCTAGTCAATATACTAGTAAGTATTTTTGCAAATATGGCCTAAAGAGAGTAGGATAGGATTATCAGTCATCAAAAACCAGATAGTCTGGTGTACATATCAATAAGTATAAGGGACTCTTAATGTGCTAGTCTTGTCTTATCGACACCCTGAATCTGTCATCACACTGTGAACTGTAAATAGCCTGTAAATGTCAAAATTGTCATGATGAATCGGTAGTGATCAATCTATGAATGAAAACTGTGGAAATGATAATAACGAAAGTTATTTGCTAGGCGCATCCCTTCCAATTATGATGCAAAGCTGTGCTCCTGTGTAACGTATGAACAAGAGTTTCATTACCAACAGTCTGGTGGACCATACATAAGTCTTACACTGATGTAAACGTTTAAAGCAGAAGGTGAAAAATACAATATGAGACATAGCAGATGGTAATGCACATGTCCCTGGGCTTTCTTTTGAACTACTATTGAAATGGAGCATATTTTTAAGATGCAGCTATTTCGATATTTTTGTACATAGGCCCATTTAATTAATACTAGTTATCACATTTCCAATCTTCAAGCATCTTACTCTGAAAGGTGGGCAATTATGGTAGTAAGAAATGCCTACTTCTCAAATTGACTTGGTGTGACATACACCAATTTCAAACCAGGTTAATCTTTCAATGTATACAGCAATTATATGTTAAACTATGATCTCCCTCTTGAAACTCTTCTACACCTCGATAGACACCTGTTGATGTCTAATCTAGATATATGCATGTTATGCTGGATAATTTATGAAATCAAAGGCATGTGTAGCAGCTATTTATAGGTAAAGTAGATTGTAAACTGGAATTTAGGGGAAAATGTCGATCCAGTTTGGTGGATTAGGTATTGAAATGGGTGATATTGTACTTAGGTGATAAATATAGAGCCCAGCATCTGCTATGCTGTTTAACACACTATGCTGAATAAAAACGTTGTTGTTTTTTATATGTTGACTGTACCTTTCATTTATTTGCTGATGTTTGATCAAGGAAATAATGCTGTACTGGTGAAATACTCGCCATGGACTTAATTTCATAATTTCATAGTTTTTGTTAACGATACAAAGAGACAACATTTGGAAGCAGCTAGTGGGAAAGGTTTGGTGGCAAAGTTGGTGGGGTCACTGGAGGCAACCGGTATGCATACGGAATGTATTCACTAATAGCAGTTCTCTTTACTTACAATGCTGCATCAGAGCAACAACTACAATAGGAACAATGATGCAAACGGTGGCTGATAATTGGCAATTTTATGTCAAATTTGAATCGGGAAGTACCTGCGATACTAAATGCAAGTAGCTACGTTCGCTTGTTGTCACAACCACTTACTTCAGCTCATAGGGTCTATGTCCCCCAGGGTACTGCCGGAACGAACCCTGGTCACTATTTGATATGGTTAGGGTTAGGGAGTAGGCGTTAGTGGAGTAGGCGAGGTACGGTCTGGCATATTAGATAGTACCAGGGTACGTTCCGGCAGTACCCTGGGGGACATAGACCCTCTCAGCCTTACTTCATGACGTGGCTGCGCTTTGTCCGCATGAATGCACTGACTAAGGAATCTCTAATACATCACACATGGTTGACAGACAACATACCGCATGAATCATCTCAGTAAGTAAGGGTTCAGGATCTGGTCTCATCTCCAAGTCTTCCAGCTCGAATGAGATGGACATTCTCGCCTGGTCAACCTGTGGACATATAAACAATTTATGCACTACTAACACACACTGAAATGCAGCTACACGTGGTTGTAAAGACATGGTGGCATACACACGTTTAGCTTAACTTCATAGTGCATATTTTCGCTTGCTATTTACTACTTGATACATTCTTACCCATATTAAACCAACTGTGATACCCCGCATTATATAACCAATATGTTAACAAAAAAACGTTAAAAAAACGAAAATTTGGGATGTGAATCACGTTTTCCAATTCGTGAAAAAGAATAACAATTATGAATCCAAATAAGCATTTTTAAGCACATATATTGATGACTTAATTATGTAACACACTATCACAATAATACTGGAAGGTAAAATGACATTCGGACTTAGAATCACTGAAAAGGAGCGATAGAGGAACTATTACTAACTGGCTTGCTGTCAGGATCACTATCATTGTTAGGTTCAGGTGTTTGATGGCCTGACGTGAATGGCAAAATTTATTTAAAGTCGGTTATTGTTTATGGTGGATCTAGCTTCTCATTGTAAAGTTCACTGTAGCAACTGGGATTGTTTTGAACTGCTATTGAAAAAAAATACTGGATGCAGGTGGGGACGTTTTATGGCATTGTTGTCAAACTACCTATAGTGATAGGGGTACTTTATACAAATTAAATATGACCCAACCCACATGTTGGCAACTAGCTACATATTTCAATTTTCTAACAATTTTCTACAAATTTCATAAGAAAAAATTTACGTTTTGTACCCAGAGTTTATTCCTTATAATTTACAAAATACATGTGGGCATACGCCCCTGCATATACTCTACATTTATTGTAACGCAGAAGCAATTTCTGTTGACCCACTACATATTATGTACAGGTAGAAACGTACACTGTTTAAATTAGAATTTTTAATGATATATATATATGCACAATGTCGATAGATGCACTATGGCACAATTTTCATCAAAAATAATTTTTTTACCTCTTCGTCTGATATATTTGGTCTAAGAATAACATCTCCTAGAAGTTTTACTATCGAATCCAGACCAGATGTATATGCTGAAGCAGCATAAATACCCGTATCCCTGTAAAAGTCAATTGAAACATTAGCACAGCAATACAATAACTGTCATTAATCACTAACGAGTCTAGGGAGTCGCCTACGTCTACTCCCTAACCCTAACCCTAACCATATCAGATAGTTACCAGGGTACGTTCCGGTATACCGGACCGTACCCAGGGTACGTTCCGGCAGTACCGAGGGAGACATAGATCCTATCAGCGTCATTAACACCCAATGAAGGTATGCGGTAACAGTCTAACACACGTCTATTTACAATAATTATATAGACAATCCTAACTGCAAGAGTTAATGTACTTTGACTCTAACTCTAGCATTTCCTAATGGGACATTAGCATGACTAACGCTGAGAGGGTCTATGTCCCCCGGGGTACTGCCAGAACGTACCCTGGTACTATCTAATATGTCGGACCGTACCTCGCCTACTCCACTAACGAGTATAGGGAGTCGCCTATACCTCCTCCCTAACCCTAACCCGAACCCGAACCCTAACCTTAACCGTAATCCTAATCCGAACCATATCAAATAGTGACCAGGGTACGTTCCGGTATACTGGACCGTACCCAGGGTACGTTCCGGTATACTGGACCGTACCCAGGGTACGTTCCGGCAGCACCCTGGGGGGCATAGACCCTATGAGCATGACTAACCCATACTGATAACAAATTCTTCGCAACAACCTATGTTGACCACTGAAGGTTCAAATCTTGTATGGCCAGGACAAATAATATATGTTTCTCGCCCAATAAAAAATACCTGGAAATCTGGCAATCACAGATTCCACCATGTTTCTCCAACTCCTGCATGATCCGATCTCTATCCTGATATTCCAGTGATGACTAGAAAATTATAATTATACCGTTCTCATCATATTTTACGAGTCATTCTTCACCACTTTTTTGGGATAGACATTACACACGATATAGCATTCAAGTATTGTTTTGTATAGTTACTCTATGTAAAATATACTTACACTGAATGCTAGCTTCTCCAGAAAATGGGAGACACCACTGGGAAATGCTACTTCATATCTGGGTCCAGAATCAATGGCAACTATAAGTATAAATGTCCAACAACACTGTTATATACACAGCAAGAATCAATAAATGTATGTAAATGCCAAGATTTTAGTACTGCCGACTCAATGGGATAATAATTTCCCTTTCCAATGCTGCCTGACACATTACTTACACTATTGAGCAGCACTCAATGCTAATGAAAAAAATGCCCAAAGCTATAGCTATACAAATCAAGAGTGGTGCTATTCCACATCGCTAGTGTTCTACAATGCTTTCTTACACAATCAATTCAAAAGTGATTTGAAAAAAGATTACCTCCAACTGTGCAAAATCTTCCATACTTATTCTTCGATGCAACTTTTAATCCATTTTCTAGGACAGTTACTTTGGTATCTTGGTTGCTCTCTGCATGTTTTGAGTAAATAGCATTTGGTAGGCCTGGCAGGGTTTGTGATAGTAGAACCGAATTAGGGTCTACATTGCTTGTGGCACAGTAGCGCCTTCCAACTGTTGTATATAATTTTCTGCAAGAAAAAGATCGTTTTAGAACTCCTACTGTACTGCATTCACTGAGGCTGAGAGGATCTATGTCCCCCAGGGTACTGCCGGAACATACCCTGGGTACGGTCCGGTATACCGGAACATACCCTGGTACTATCTAATATGCAGGACCGTACCTCGCCTACTCCACTAACGAGTCTAGGGAGTTGCCTACGCCTACTCCCTAACCCTAACCTTAACCCTAAAAATATCAGATCTATAGTTACCAGGGTACGTTCCGGTATACCGGATCGTACCCAGGGTACGTTCCGGCAGTACCCTGGGGGACATAGACCCTATGAGCTTTACTGAGTACCTATGTCACTATCTGTTAGTTAGACTCCAAACCTAAATAAAAAATATGGTTGGATATAACGATAACCATCACAGAATTAACATGGTGGTACCTGTGCCGAATCATGAAAAATGTCAAAATTACACAGTTATAATGTAAATTTCAATTGTGAAATATTTAAGAACTATATAGTATAACCGCATGTAGACCGATAAATTGTGTCATAGAAATTTGACAACTATTTCTCTATTTCTGACCATGTGACATCGAACTTCTAAGAAATACCTACACATCTCAAACACTTGCTACCCATTATCGCTGAAGGGGTCGTTGTCGTATCTGGTACTACATATATGTACCCAAGGTACATATATGTATACCCAAAGTGTACCAGACTTGTACTACAGAAGTGTACCCTAACCCTAACCCTAAACATACCTCATATAAAAATATAAACATAATACTAAACAACCTAAAACTACCTCGGGTACATATATGTAGTACCTGATACGACAATGACCCTTCGTGCCCCATTATCAGCTTGTGAAATACATTTCATCGCCTTTTATTTTGTGAAAACATCGTGGCACTAAATGTTGAAAACTTGGCCAGAACATGAATAGTAAACTTGTAATGTTTGTTGTCTCTTGTGCTTGTGACATGTTCCTATCGACCAAGGAAATCAATGCTGGTCAGTGGAAGTACACCGAAATCAAGACTGCAATTTCTCTACTGACAACAAACAATGAAACTTTACGGGTTCACAAGTTCTGCTGTACATAAATTTGCCACTTTTATCTATGGGAGGCTCTCTTTCTAATCAAAATGCACAGTTCAAATAGTATTGTGGACTGCACATAACCTGACCGGTCTCTATACTTGTTTCACTTTGTAGCGAGCCTGACAACCTTCCATACGAAAAACCCTGTAACTTGAAAACAAATGCCAAATTTCGTAACTAAAACAATTGTATTATCAAATTCGACCTAACTTGTTACATGTTTCAAGTGTATTCTCACACATGGCACACTTCTTAACTTGTATTTGCCTCAGTATTCATGTTATAATCCAGTGGTATTCTATGTTATGAATCAAGCACTGATAGGAGTTGTTTTTAAATGTATTTCTCATTAATAAAAAATTTGATATGCCGCGAGCATATTTTTATTCCGAAAGTGCAGCCCAGAGAAAAAAGTTTGGGAACCACTAAATATAATCACACAACTTGGAAAGGTGTTATGTTTTTTAAAAGTTAGTAAACTCAATTTGCATTAATTTACTGCACATGTCCGAGAATAATATAAAACTGGCGAGTGTGCGAAAATCATGCATAATTCAAAGAGTGATCGACCGCCACCTTAATTGTTCAAAAATCAAATCCCAAAAATGCTTGCTGACACGTAAATACATTACTGGCAATAGCGCGCACATGGTTAAAGGCTCACAATGCGCATCCAAACGCTAATTTCTCCATGCAGTACTAGACTAGCAAATACTTCGTGTCATGCATAATCACACTTCAGCGACTACCTTATGGCAAAATAAACTCTAGTGCTCCCAATTTCACTGCCGCGTTGCTTAAAACCCACAAGAAAGAGGTGAGAAAACTGGCATTCTGGCGCAAGACGCGACTGTTTGCCAAACAAAATAGCTCGAGTGGTGACGTGACGTCACATGTTTTTATCTTTGCTGCGCCCGTACCGCTGTACCCGCCGCACGCTGCACGGTCTGTTGGGGATTGGGGAAACTGTCAACAACATCAGAGAATTTCAACAACATTGGAGGTATTTTCAAAATACCTTTTATAAGACAACGTGCAGTGAAATGGGAGGAACTAGAGTTATTTTGCCATAAGGTAGTATGATTATGCATGACACGAAGTATTTGCTAGTCTAGTACTGGAGAAATTAGCGTTTTGATACGCATTGGTCAAGCCTTTAATATGCCTGTGGAGGTACATGACAAGCGGTAGACGGCCAC
>NW_014577939.1:125512-130033 GCF_000485595.1 Priapulus caudatus
TTTAATATATTATTATCATAAAATATAGTCTATAATTATGACACTCCTGTTATATGACTCATTGACTCTGCGCTACTGACACTGTCTGTTGGGTTGCCACTCCACTGACACTGTCTCCAGTGTTGATTGTTGGAGTGTTGCCGGTGTCATGGTCTGAGATTGCACCGGTCTGAAATTACCCCAGCACGTCATGCGCATGCGTCACACATGCACAGTAGCGCTGCGTGTAAAGCGCAGTAGCATTGGGCAAATGATACTGCCGCGGTGGCAGTCAGCGTCGTAACGTAGAGTTTGGACCGTAGTGCCTGCGATAACTAATGCATATATATATACTATACTATTATAGCTCATAATAAGCAGGAGATATCAAATAATTGTGTTACAATCTACTCTTAGCATTTTGAGTTGACAATGGGTTGTTTTGAACAATGTTTATGTTCAAAACACCACACCGGCAAACTACCGCGAAGATGGCACACACTCGTTCTGTGACTAGTCAGCTATATGCAAACACCTAGAAAAACGAGCTTGGGCTTAGGCCAGAAATAGGAGAATAAAGTGACGAGTGAACACAATTATGTCATTTAATACCCGTGGAGTTACCGTGTTATTTATACTTTAATGGCAAATTTCGTTTGATAAACGGTTAGTTAAAGAATTTGTTCACTCAGTTCATGAAAATATAGCCTTTTTATAGGGCAGGGCTTGAAACTAACCTAAAATGTTCACTAGCCAACAGGGCTAGTGACCTGTAAAATCTACTAGCCCTTAAAAATATCTCCCAGCCCGTACTTTTCTGAAGTGCCGCGCTGAAGCTACGCAGTGAGCACAATTTTGCCATTTGCAGGGGGGGGGATCTGGGTTTTGATTTTAGACGCTCGGAGTCGGAGATACATGCTGCGAAATTCCTTAACTTTGTAGAAATTCAGATTCAGCATAGATTCAGTATATATATATATAGAATATATAGTAGAACAGAAACGTATTTCCGCTATTGCGTATATATACACTGTGAGGGGATTGGCATGAGCTTGTGAATAGAGCAGCATGGTGGTTGGAACCGATTTTATTGTCTGAGGTATCGTGACTGTTAAGTTTAGGTTTTGCAATTTTATTATGTTTGCACACGCAAATTTTATATTGCTTATTACTAGTTTGGTCGGGTTAGTAGTGCACGAAGGGTCGTTGTCGTAACAGGTACTACAGATATGTACCCGAGGTAGTTTTAGGTTGTTTAGTATTATGTTTATATTTATATGAGGTATGTTTAGGGTTAGGCGTAGGGTTAGAGTTAGGATTAGGGTTAGGGTTAGGTTAGGGTTAGTGTTAGGGCTAGGGTGCACTTCTGTAGTAAAAGTCTGGTACACTTTGTGTATACATATATGTACCTCGGGTACATATCTGTAGTACCTGTTACGACAACGACCCCTTGAGCGTTAGTAGTTGCTGAAAAAGTACTAGTAATATGTTATCTGGTAGGCATTTATTGTATTCAAAGTTCTTATATAAAGAATAATCTGCTCTTGTAAAGTGAACTCGTATTTATTGCATGCCGTTATTACATGGTACACCGGAAAGAGAGAGACTTATGGGTAGCCTACATAGTTACCATAACACCGTATAGGTGGCAGCACAATATTGTAAACAAGATTTCAATACACAACACAACATCTCTCCCCTCTTTAGTTAGAAATTACTTCGAGTTAAAACTAAAATCACTATTAACAAGACTAAAATTACTGAAGTTATTAACTGACATTAATCTCAAAATTGCACACTGATGAAAGTCACAGAATTTTGAAATTGCACACTATACTAGAGATTGCATACTGCATACTACACTATACTAAGATATTGGTCCTCATTGTTATTGAGCAAATTGGGAGGAGAGGTTACCAGCACTTCACTCCCATGTGGTTTTCACAACCTATGTGTATGTGCATAGACATACGTAGTCCTTGAAGCGGACAGGAGGACGACTTGTTCTCTCCGGTCTGTTCGACTGTCTTTCTGGACTCCTCAGACAGGGTCTCAGGGGTGTGTTATTCGGATGTCCTGGAGGGTCCTTTGGTGGTCTGATTGGGTCGTCTAACTCTAAGGCATCGGGTTCCGGTAGTCTCCTTTGGAATGGTTTGAAGTAGGAGACATTCCGTGTCACACTGTATCCACCCCTTGTTGCAGTTACCATGGAGCCCTTCCTACGCTGATGGTCAGAGGCTGAGGGTCGAATGGAGTGGACATCTTATTCGTGCGGCGCTGTTTGACCAGTACTGTGTCGCCTATGGAGAGTGGCGAGACTTTGGCGTTCTTGCGGCTGTCGTAATAGGCCTTTGCCTTAGCCTTTCTCAGCTCGTCTGTTGTCTTGATGACCTTGTGGACGTTCCTAGAAGCAACAGCTGGTAGGCTGCGTGATGGAAGTGTGGTCCTGATTTGCCTGTTATATAGGGCTTCGGCTGGAGAAACAGCAGTAGTGGCATGAGGAGTTGCTCGGTATTGTCTCAGGAATGTGTTAAACTCCTGCTTCCAACTTCTGTGGTCAACATGAGCAGCTCTGATGGACTTCATGAGGGGGCTCATGAAATGTTCAGCCTCCCCGTTGGCTTGCGGCCATAGTGGTGTGACAGGTCTGTGCCTGAATCCAAGGGTTGTGGCGAACATTTTGAAGTCTTCGCTGTTGAAAGGTGGTCCATTGTCAGAATAGACAGTTCTGGGATGCCATGTCTAGCGAACATTGCGTCAACTTGGGTATAACAGTCTTTGCAGAAGTTGACGATATAATCTCTACCTCAGGGAAACGACTGTAGTTGTCTATGGCAACCAAAAGCACATCACCCGACGGAAGTGGGCCAAGAAAGTCAATGGAGATTTCTTTCCATGGGCCGCCAGGCAACGGTCTAGGCTTGAGCGGTTCTGGTGGGCTGGAATGACTGGAAGATGCCTGACATGGTAGGCACTGTTTTACTGTGTCTTCGGCTAGGGAGTCTATGTTAGGGAACCAAACTTTTTCCCGGAGCAGCTGTTTGGTTTTGACTATTCCCTGGTGCCCTGCATGGGCGAGACTAACAGCTTGGGCATGGAGACTGGACGGCAGTACTATACGTGATCCACGGAGGATGATCTCTCCACAGACTGTTAGTTCTTGCCAGACTTTCTTGAAACTTTGGACCAGGGGCTGTTCCCACTTGCCCATCCGGATGGATGTCATGACTGCTTGGAGCTTGGTGTCTGTTTTAGTTTCTTCTGCCACTTGCTCCATAGTCATTGCTTTTGGCACAGCATTCTTACAGGACGCGAGTAATTAACAAAGTCCTCAGCTCTGTCAGTCTTGGATGGTGTTTTTGAGGCAGGGTGGCGACTCAGGTAGTCGGCGGGATTCTTGTCATCTTTACCGGGACGGTATTTCAGCTGGAAGTTGTAGGGTGTGAGACGGAGTCTCCAGCGTTCTATTCGTGCAGTTGCTGGCCTCTGGCTTTTGAAGATACCGATTAGTGGCTTGTGATCGGTGAGGATGGTGAATGCAGAGCCGTAAAGGTAAAGGTGGAAGTGTTCTGTACCCCATACAGTGGCCAGCATCTCTCGCTCAGTCTGGGAGTATCGTCGTTCCACGTCGGTTAACGCTTTGCTGGCGTAGCTGACTATCTTTCCGTCTTGAGTCAGTATTGCTCCGAGGCCGGTTGGGCTAGCATCAACCATCAGATCTGAGTCTTTGTGTGGGTCGAAGTACGTCATTATCTGTGCTGACGAGAGGGCTTGCTTCAGCTTGTTGAAGGCTTCGGTGTGGCTTTCTTCCCATTGCCATGGGGCATCTTGGCGAGTCAGCTGTCTGAGTGGTGTGGTGACGGTAGCAAAGTTAGGCATGAATCGGGCAACATATTGAGCCATGCCCAGGAATGATCTTAATTCCGAGACGTTGGTAGGTGGACTGGCACTTGTTATGGCTTCAACCTTTTGAGGATCTGCTCTAACACCTTCGCTGCTGAAGACTTGAGGACCTCGACATCATAGAGAAAGCCGAAGGACCAACTCCATGGGTCAGTCCACTCGTCGTGGTGCCAAAGAAAAGCGGCGAATTCCGTCTGTGTGTCGATATGAGAGAGGCCAACAAAGCTGTAAAGAGAGTCAAACACCTCATGCCAATTGACGACCTTATAACAGACCTAAATGGCTCAACCGTCTTCAGCACCTTAGATCTTGCCTCCGGGTATCACCAGCTTGAGCTAGACCCGAACAGCCGCCACATCACCACCTTTAGCTCACATGTCGCCCTGTACAGATACAAAAGACTGATGTTTGGAATAAACGCAGCATCCGAGATATTCCAGAATGCTGTAGAGGAGACGATACGCGACATTCCTGGTGTCAAGAACATCTCAGACGATATTGTGGTGCACGGCAAAGACCAAGCCGAACATGATCAGCGGCTACACACTGTTCTACACCCGCCTACGCCAGGTGAAGCCAAGCTCAACAAGAACAAGTGTAAACTGTCCCAGGCATCTGTGACATTCTACGGTCACACCA
>NW_014577939.1:130532-130786 GCF_000485595.1 Priapulus caudatus
CTGAGTCTCGTAACGAAAGTGTTAATTTTCTCACCTTCGAGTTGTGCTGCCTGCCTGAATGTATATACTTCGAATGCTGTGTTTTTCTTTGGCGTAAAGTAGGCAGTGAGAGCATCTTCCTTCTTCTGCCACTTGCTCCATAGTCATTGCTTTTGGCACAGCATTCTTACAGACGTAATTAACAAAGTCCTCAGCTCTGTCAGTCTTGGATGGTGTTTTTGAGGCAGGGTGGCGACTCAGGTAGTCGGCGGGAT
>NW_014577940.1:0-4614 GCF_000485595.1 Priapulus caudatus
TCTCTCTCTCTCTCTCTCTCTCTCTCTCCCTTCTCTCTCTCCCCCTCTCTCCCCTTCTCTCCCCCTCTCTTTACCTCTCTACCCCTCTCTCTCACCCGCTTCTAGAATGCGTTACTTATCAAAACATCGCTGGCAATTCCCTAGATATGGAAAAATCCATCTAAAACTATCGTTTGACTTTCACCAGCAAAGCCACTGCCGTATACGCGCGCGCCTGCACTCGTCTCCGGATAAATTCCGGTTTTAAATAGCCGTCATTACGCACATCCCTTTCGATAATCTGTTCGGCAACGTATCAATTACTCCCACGTATAGTCACTAGACACCTAGGACAGTAGGAGTCTGTAGGACGCACCCGTGGAGAAGTATAGACTCGCTTCCCCCTCACGCACACGCACGCACGCGCGCACACGCACGCACGCACACACGCACTCATGTACGCACATACGCACGCACGTACGCACGCACGCACACATACGCACGCGCGCACACACACGCGTGCACACGCACGCACGCATTCATGTACGCACATACGCACGCACGTAATCGTATACGCACGCACGCACACACACATACGCACACACACGCACGCACGCACGAACACACAGACGTACGCACACACACAACACACTCACTCACTCACACATACTATTATGCATGCTAAGCAGTTTAAACTTCGTCCGCCAATCGCTTGTCGTGGGGTATACAACTTCATTTCCACTACTACGCAGATATGGACTTATGGCATAACCGACTACGTGTTTACTTGTAACATTACGTATTCAATTTGTCGGGAATTTGTAGTCACAAGCTGTTAATTGCCAGCGCCTGGGACTGCTCGGAGCTTTCGTTCTACCTGTGGCGCGCACGTACGCGTGCTCCCGCTACGTGGGAACAATAATAAATATGNTAATATATAACTATATATATATTATTTATATAATATATGTATATATAATATATATACTACATATATATATGTAATATATAGACACCTATACCTATATATGTATATATTACATATATATATATATATATATATGGTATATATCGATATATATAGAGATATATATAACATAACTATAATATATCACATCGGCACATCGTTATTTGGGATGACGCACCATATAACAGCACATTAACACACTATATACACACCTCCCTTCTCCAGCTCCCGCTCCCCTCTCGTCTGCTCTGGGCGTGCGACTCTGCGACTGCGACTTACGGTACTTTGCCTGATGCATGAATATAAACCTTTGTCGACCAACGACTACTTGGCATGGCGATGTGTGCAGATGGTGAGTAGGGATATATGATAATATATATAATCCTTATGTTGTGAGAAACGGCGTATATGTATGTATAGTACTTGGCAATGTGGAAATGCTTGCGCACTCCTGCGACTGATGGCGTGGATCTTATAAGCTGTGCGACCTACAAACTTGAGATAGGGATTATATATATGATATATATATGCTTGCGTTCGCCGGAGAGGGCATATATAGGTTATTATATACCTTGGCGAGGTTAAGATGTGTAGACACAAGTGGCGTCAGCCTATGAATAATAACCAATTGCGAAAGGCATGCAGAATGAATACGGAGTATTATTTCATGAGATATATAGGCTGTTTAGCAATGTATATATATACGCCGGTGCGCGATCAGACGTAGCGATAAGGCGGGTAATGGATGGCACGTGTTGGACGCCAGGAACTGAACAATACCTATACTAGCAAGGCGCATGGCAAGGGGGAGAAGGCGGCGCGCAATGCAATACACATGACTGTCTATATGTTGTGCGTGCGTGGTGCGGGCGTCGGCGGGCGAACGGGGTGTTGCTGTCCATCAGATGATCAAACATGGCGTGCTACCTGCGACTGAATGAACATGAACGTGACGTGTAATATAGTTGTCAGCGGTGAGTACGTGATTAGATGGTATGGACGAAATGATCGATGAATAGGGGTGTAGGGTAGGTAGGAAGGCGTAGGAGAATAGTAGGATGAAGAGCGCAGGCTGTTTGTAGGTACCCACGTAGTAGCAAGTAGGCTGGCGTGATTGCATGAATGAATTGACTGCTGTAGACTATTACACTAGCGTTAGTGAAGTAGCTCATGTGGATTGTTGATGGTGTAGCGTCGAAGTCATACAAGGAAGACATTGATATTGTTTTCACAGGACAGATATCATACAGTTTATTCACGGAACGTGAATAATATGTGAGCATGGAACGAGCATCATTCATTGGTATGCCCGCCAGTGGCGCACAAGATCAGGCGCGCGTGGCTTTATGTATATTTGAGCGAATAGGCATGATATAGTCGCTGCGGCTCGATGTTGTAACGCCGGAGGTCGACGCGTAGATGCATTGGATAAAGTTTCGTCAAGATGTGTTATTGCTATGTATTAATATTGATGTGTTTGTTAGTGTATATGCGGAAAGAACGAGAATATGAATGGATAAAAGCGGCCTATAGCGTAACCCTATCCCTAACGACTATACCTAACACTATCCGTAACCCTAACATCCTAACCCTAACGCCTAAACCGCTACCCGCCTACCCCTGACCCTAACGCCTAACCCTGAAGACCGTATCCCTTAACCCTAACCTAAGTCGCTATCCCTTGATTCTAAACCCTAACGCCTACCCTAACCCTATCGCCTGACCCTCACCCTAACGCCTAACCCTACCCTTACCCCTACCCCTGACCCTAACCTAACCTAAACCCGTATTCCTAACCGCTAACCGCTAACCCTAACCCTATGCCTGATTCTAACCTACGCCTAACCCGTAACGCTAACTCCTAGACCTGACCCTAAACGGCTAACCTAAAACCCTACCCCTAACCCTACCCTGAACCCCAACGCCTCAAACCCTAACCCTAACCCTAACCTATATGCTATCTTTTCTCTCTCTCCTTTCTCAATGTCTCGTCTCATCTTTCCCCCCCTTCTCCTCGCTTTCTTTCTCTCTTTCCTTCCTCCTCGCTTATTCTCTCTCTCGTCTCTTTTCCCCTCCTCTCTTTCTCTCTTTCCCCTCTCTCCTCGCTTCTCCCTCTCTCTCTCTCTCGTGCTCGTCGTCTCTGGCTCGTCTTGTCCCCTCTGCGCTCCTCGCTTATCTTTTCTCTCTCTTGGCTCTCTTTCCCTCTTTCCCTCGATTTTCTCTCTCTCTCCTCTCTCCTTTTGATATCTATCTCTCCTCTCTCTCTCTCTCTCTCTCTCTCTCTCTCTTTCCCTCTCTTTCCCCCCCCTCCTCGATGTCCTCTCTCTCTCTTCTCTCTCCTCCCTCTCTCTTCTCTCTCTCTCTCTCCTCGTATTTATATATATCTCTGTATATATGCAATTCGCACACAGCACACAGTGTATATAGCATAGTGGCGCCATCTATCGGCAGAAAAAATCGTCTTTTATTGGGATACATGTTCTCTATCCTTGAGCCGTTTTTTGTATGGAAGGGTACCGGTACGTGTCAGGCTGTATAGTCTATAGACAATCCGTCGCACAGCCTGGTCGGGCTATTAATAGCTGACCCTACATGTTGTCCCATAACATACAAACATGCACTGACTTCAGTATTTATGTTTCAATGTCTCACTCTATGTACAAACATATATGACATATATCTGTAATTTCCTATCAGTATCACGTTCATACTCATAGCCCCACATAGTGCCTTTTAGTGGCAAGATAACTACTAGTAGTAGTACTAAACTAGGATCTGAAACCTTGCATATTTAGCAATGTGTTGTGGGAAAAGACAATGCGAGTTCTCTTCGTTTCCTCTGTCCATCATCACTGTGGCGGTGGTACCGGTTGCCGCGAGCCGTGTGCTTGCAGGGGGTTGAGTTTGCCCCTGGGGTGGATTAATTGTTGTGTTTGTAATCGGTTTTATGTTTGTAATGTCTTTCTGTGTGTTTCGTGTGTGAGCGTATTGCAGCATTTACTCACTCATCGTCGAATTCTATGGGGGCTGCCATTAGTCGTGATTGTAACCCCCTCTAGCGCCCGAGATCGGGGCTAGCGTAGGAAAACAGCTGGCGCGGCGAGGGCCGTGTGCAAAAACAGAGCGTGGGTTAGCATTGTTGTTGTTGAGTTGGCGAGCGGGAAAGAGGAGTGATATAGTTCAGAGAAGTTAAAGAGTTTAGAGGAGTAAAGAAGAAAGAGGAGTCGAGCGCGTAGCGTGCGAGCGGCTGTTTTGGTGCGACGGTCCGAGCGAGAGGGAGACGCACCGAATGAGGACCGGAGACAGAGTGAGTACAGCGGGCTGTTCTTTCGGCACACCGTCGGGGCTGAGTAATAATAATAGTAATATCAACAAGTGCCGCGGAGCGACAGCGCTCGTCTAACGTCTACTGCGGTGACTCTGTGGTGGAGTGGTGGAATTCTAGTAAACCCTGTTAGTGTTAGTCCCAAATGTGTTCACATACACGCCGAAACAGTGGAAGGCACAGGAATGGTATCAGGAACCTTCTCAAAAGAATGTTCGTTGGGATCGTTATGAAAGTTGCCACGAGATGGCGCGTACGTTTAAGTGTCTTAAAGCCGCACAATGCGCACCAAAACGCTAATTTCTACAGTACTAGACTAGCAAATACTTCGTGGCATGCATAA
>NW_014577940.1:5746-9482 GCF_000485595.1 Priapulus caudatus
GCCGATCGCTATGCGCATTAGGAAATGCGTACGTCACAGGTCAACAGAAATGGCGCTCAGTATATTCGCCGCTCGTCACTTCGAATTTTTGTAACTGGTTATATTAGTTTAATACAGAGTATTGCGATACATAGTAAGTTCCCAGATAGCGGCGAAAGGTTCGTGTTGAGAATCAACCCAGTTTGGAAGTTCTAGTCTCTGAAAACGCACCAGCAAACCGGCCCAAGTGATTCACTCGGGCATTCCTCCGCACAAAAGGATAGGGAGGCTTTGTAACCCTATCCTCTTTGGTTTGGGTTACATTATTGTATCTAATTCTAAGTAATATCACCACCACATGCACTGGCAGTGGCATACGTTACATGTAACACACTGATAGTACAGAGTGCCATAGAAATTATACGATTTAAGGAGCATAAACCTTCTCCAACCAAATTTAGCTTCGGAAATTTCACTGTGACATTGTAGCCTCATACATCCAGGCATGCATAGATTCTACTAGCAAACCCCGCAGTCAAATTCTTTCTAACAGACAGTAAACAAATCCATGTTTAACCATCCTCTTAAGGGTAAAAAGGTTATCCGACACTTGCTCTTCGCATGTCAACAGAAAGTACATTTCATGGTCCTTTCAATAAAGCCTTAAAAATGCTAGGTCACAGCTGAAACCAAATTTTTTTTCAATTGCTCCGTCAGACCATGTCTTCAGAAAATGTCTAAAATCTGCCCTGTGCTCCATTGACCTTTGACCTGTGACCTCCAATTTTGGCACAGTGATGGCTTTTCCTACCATGTTGCTATACACCGACTATCACGAGCCTAGGTCGAGCCGTTTAGATTTGTGCGGCAATTCTGCATTTCCTCCCTATACCTTAAGTTAAGGAGAAAATGTTTCCCCTTTTACACCTCTGGACCTTTGACCTTTGACCCCCAGCTTCAACATCCCAACGTCCTGACTTTCGAATCCGTACGTCGAGCCGTTTAGATTTGTGCCCAACTGTTGACGGACGGACGGACAGACGCACGCTCATGCGATTCTATAAGCTGCATCTGACTATGTCAGATGAGCTAATAACAGTAACGGTAACGGCAATAGCAATTTTATTAGTGATTTAATAGACGTCAATAGGCATATTTAATAACCCCCTCGAGTAGCAGCCTTAGGCACATCGGGCGTTGAGTGCGCCCCAGCGTGAGAAACTAGCGGTCGCCCAGTCGCCAATGGCGATTAGAAAATCGACCGGGCGACTGCTTGCTCGTGTCAGCTGGTCCGGCGGGGCGACTACATAATCGCCGCACAGGAAAAAAAAAATTTACCAAACTGAGGCCACAATAAAAATGTTGTTTGTTTGCCCTCACCCAACCGACCCGCATCCCAGGGCCATGTTCATAATTACATATGTAGTGGGTGGCCGGGCACCGCTGGTATGAGAGCGCGACAGCAAAACTTTCCTGGTATTGGAAATCGCTATATTATAATTTAGATATTAAATAACTTAATTATGGATCTAACTCTGACAGATTAACTTTATTTTCCTTTCCAAAGACTAATATGTGCTAAGAATTAAGATATTTATTATTTCTTAATTCAAGTTCCTTATATTTTCAATGCTTTTATTTCCAGATTACGTGTATATGTGTGCGTGCGTGCGTGTGTGATCTGGAAATAAAATCATGCACAATTTAGCTCTGATGATCACAAGCTGTTAAAAGTATTTTATATGTATATTGTATCACTGTACAATGTACATTATATAAATCTGTAGGCAAACATAAAAAGTATCTCCACACAAGCACACCTGAGCACGTAGACACCATTGCTGAATTTGTAAAAAGACCCCCCTAAAAAAAGCCAACCTATCTACCCACACTTTTCAGCCGGGGTCGGGTGAGCGGCAAAACAAAATATTGTTTAATAATGTTGGCTGATTATTTTGTTATTCTCTACTAATCTTCTACATTATTCTAATGAAGATGAATGGTAAATTTAATCAAATATAGACTGAAAATAGTCAAATTCCGAAGCCTAACAGTCCATGGCGAAGCTAACAAACCTCCATGTATTGTTTGTTCGATTTTCTAGGTCATGCTGTTAAACCCTCTGCTAATTCGATTAATACTGGACATCCCGACAAGCAGCGATCGCGGAAATAATAATATTGATAATTTATAAGAATACTGGACGGTCTTCAAGAGACCGCTGATCTTTGAAACCGACTTGCGGACTTGTTCGATTTACTACGCATCAGTCGTATGCGAAACGAGAAAAAATATATTTTTAAGATTACCTTAGAATGCACATCACCAAATTGCACCATTCTCCCTATTAAAAACGTCCCCACATCCAAGTCATTCACTTTGCTATGACAGAAATCCTGGACCAGGTGGGCCTACTGACCAGGTACCTCCAGCTCCACCTTCCTCAGACGGTCACTGGTCCCTGCGTACCTTTAGGACCAGTCTCTCAAATTTTATCAGTTTTTAACTCGTTGCGTCCTTGTCGGTGATCGGCGTCAGCGCGTTCTTCTTGTCCGCTCTAGCTGGCTGCGCCTTAGGTGCCTCTCTCCTTCCCCTGAACGTACGTTCCATATACACCCGTTCTATTATCCTCTCCGAGTCAAACGCCCGAATCCTTGCTGCTTAACGGGTGCGCTCTCTCGTGTGTGATTGCTCGTGTGTCACTGCTGATCTTACTCCTCTGACCGCTCCGCTCGTCTGGCATATTCGTTTTGTTATCCTAACGCAGGGCGCGTGGTATCCTACGGCTGTGAGCTATGACAGTGATTTTCTAAATTTAAGGGCACACTCCCCCAACAACAGGGCCACACCACCCCACAGTGCGCGCGCTGTTAGGGCGCCGAAAAGCACGCATGGCGGGGGGCTGGCGCGGGGCCTCCCCCAGGATAATTTCAAAATTTCAAAGCGCGTCCGATGCGGCACCAAAAATGAGCCACCATTTGAGCCAGCCGAAAAAAATACACGGAGCCGGCTTACGAGCGGAATTTCAGCTCCCTCAGCCTTTCAAACGGCGCTCCTGCGGTAACAACAATTTACGAGAGCGAAAATTTGGAAAGATACCGACAGAAAAAATTCGCTCCCCGTGCGCCGGCAGCGTTTATAGGAAAATAGCTTTCGCGCCCGAGGCCCGAGCGCCCACCAGTTTTTGCTCGGCTTCTTAACAAGTAAGTTTTTGTATCGTACGGCGGTTAATATCTTGGGGAGTGACCGGCACGACCAGTGACCACAGACACGCACGATAACCAAAGGGCTGTTAACTAGAATTCGTCACATTGATTTGTAGAAGTGAAATATTTTTATTGGGTTCAGAATATATAGAAGAATGTAAAATGTAATATAATTAAAAGCGATTATAGGAACTTTGGTTAAATTTGGGTATGTGAGGAGAAGAATTGATATATTGCAATGGGGACTGACGGCGAGGAGAAAAAGAAAGTAAAAAATTACAAAGAAGATAAAGCGCATTCATAGAGATTCAAGTAAAAGTTTTCTTTAACAATAATAAAAGTACAATAAAAACTATAATCTGAAGTTATGAAATTGATAAGTACAGATGATAAAAATAAAGTTGAAAGATAAAAGAATGAAGTAAAAAAAAGAAAATTGAAATATAAAAATAAAATCATTAAAATGATTATAATTATTGATTTAAGGTATTGTCATGTTAAATTGAATATGTGTAAATGTTGTACGGTGAATGTATGTAGCGCAACAACGA
>NW_014577940.1:9614-10096 GCF_000485595.1 Priapulus caudatus
AATGAAATTGAATAAGAATGTGATTGGTTTCTTAGATGAGTGAAATGAGATAAGAAAAAATGTGATCGAATGTAATTTGTTGACGATTTCTTAACACTGATAGTCTGATACTGGTGCTGAGTGCTGAATGCTGATGAATGATATTAATTAGAATCAGTGCATCAAAATTATGAAAATTTTAACAAAATCATGCTATGAAAAAGTAGCTCTGGCCAAGCCTAAAATAGCTCTCGTAAAAAATATTACGAGAGCTCTTTTTTTCATACAAAATCAAAAAAGAGCTCTCGTAAAAAAAAAAATAATTTTTAGGCTGATTTGAGCACACATTTAGTCAAGCAGCAATAGCTAAAAACCATATGGAATTTAATTTCTGCTTCATTTTGCCTGCGCTTTGTATACCAGCAATTAATGCAGAATGATTTAAGCACTTCCCTTCTTTTTCAGATATCAAAGCTAGTTTTGTTACCATGTAAAATTTTGAT
>NW_014577940.1:10121-19615 GCF_000485595.1 Priapulus caudatus
CTGTCAATGAATCAGAAGAAAAAGAAAACAAATAAAGAATATAGCCAAATTCCATCAAATTGTTTTCTGTATTTTTTAGGGCAAAATTTCGAAGGGCACTTTGAAATCTAGACTGTATTTCCCAATCTGGCAAATACGGTCTGAATCCGCCCCTGTAACCGCACCGAAGCCAGAACGAACGCTGGGTCCAGAGGAGAGAGCGCAGTAGCACTGAGGCGCTCGTGAGGGAGTGGAGACCGCGTGGCGACGATACGACGTACAAGGTAGGAGTATCTATCTTGTATTTCTCGTTGTCACTATCCGCCGTGTTGCACTGCACCATACGTAGGGTAAACTGTTAGTTGGTGAGAACTCCCCCTCGTCGAAGAGATTCGGTTCTTTGGTTTGCACCGCTTGATACCGCTGCCGCAGCACGGGCTGATTGGTCGCCGTCAGTCGCTCGGGCTACTGTTAGCCCTGCACTACGCGCCATGCGTGATCCTACGTGGGCTGACTGTACACTTTGACTGTAGACTATCTGCCTACTTTGGCAGAGCTCTTTCTTACAATGACTTTTAGGTAGCTACTCCGAAGGCTTTGCCATGTATGATCCGGTACCACCTGGTGAAAAAAAATAATTACAGATTGTTTGCTCATAAACATAAAGACTGTAATTATACCGTTCGATTTATTGGTTTTATTTGAATGTAAGATGCGTGCCAGGACACGATTTACTGAAACAGTAAATAAACACAAGATAAGTACAGTACACAAACTTACATACTCGTCAATACATGATACACTTAATCTGTACCAGAGAGCACTTGAAAACAACTACTAATAAAGATTTATAACCATACCATACTCACACAACATGCTAGTCAATGTTCAAGACATACGATGTTTGCATATATACCTCTTCACACTGGACATAGCTTACTGAAGGAAGGGGAATAACTCTAACAGGAATAACACACGACCGGTGACTAACTGCATAGAGGGGGGGGGGATTGAACATACATGTGTATATACTAGTAACTCAATATTTGGGCCATAAANGTAGGCCTATCAAATCTTCTGTTGGCCTGTTGGCCTGTGGATGTATTACCCACAGCGGTAACAGATGACTCAGAGTCACGAGGATTCACGTGCAGCATGGTAGGATGACACCTCTGGCACTGAGAACAAGTTAATTTCTGCCGGCACAAATCCCTACGATGGCCCCCTCTCAGACAAGCAAAGCACAAGCCCTTAGACTTCAGAAATGCATACCTCTCTTTTAGAGGCTTCCCTGTTACAGGTCTGCAACAGTCCAGTGAATGTGTGGAGCCACCACAGAACAAGCAGGGTTTAGCAAATGCAATACTACCGTTTGGCGGTGCAGAATTTCCCATCGCACTATTCTGTCTTTCGTCAACATTAGGTTCATGTGTGTCAGTCGGCGACGTACCTGCCCCGGTGACAAACGGCCCCCGTAAGGGTGTTTGTGGTTGATGACAATGCCCCGTATCAGTAGGCCGACATCACTGTCAATTTCTTCCATAGGAATATCACGCAAGTAAGGCCACTGTTGAAGGTCACCGACAGAAACTATATCTCTCCTCGACACCGGCAGGGTACGTTGTGTGAAGACTGGTGGTAGTTCAATCGCGCAGCCACCATTCAAAGGACAGATTTCTAAACCAGAGATGACATGACTGTCCTGTGTCCTCTGCTGTCCCATTGTTAGCAGGTTGATCTTCGTTCTCTTACCCGACAGATTTAATTTTTTCGTGATGTCCTCAGTACAAAACGTGGCTGTGCTGCCGGAATCAAGGAAAGCATATGTTTCGATATACTTGTCACCACTCACGTGTTTTACTCTGATAGGCACGATAGCCACCGCCTGGCGAATGTCTCTGTGATGTGGTAAATACCACACTTTCCCATTATTCAAGTGTAATTGTTGTGTGGGAACCTTCCGGGCATAGCCTTCGCCAATCACCTTGTTCATGAACTTGTTGTATTCCCCACAAAAGTTTTCATCTTGATCTAGTCTCTTCTTGAGTGAGGTCAATCTTTGTTCCGCCTGACGTCTGTTGTTAGGCATACTAATGGAAGTCGACTTGAAGGGTAGCCCGATAACATAGTGACCGTTGCTGAAACTCACCGATGCCTCGACCTCATCTAGAAATTGTCGATCATCCTTGGAGAACTCAGGAATGTCGTCTATAGTTCGTTCACTAAAATCGTGATTAAAGTGATCTTGCACCTGTTCTTCCAAGCTTGGAGCGACGACAACTTGTGCGCGATTGACAGACACGGACAGGTTTACCGTCTGGTCAGTATGAGCGACACCAAGTGGACCATTGATCACCCATCCTAGCTGGGTTTTCACTGCAAATGGGCCATCATCTTCACTGGGAATTACATCCCATGGTTCCATAGCCTTAGGGACGTTAAGGCGTGTTTCACCCTCAGAAGGGAAAACTTCGAGTGGTGTTCGACTGTGCGGCAAAGTACCAGGGGGTTGCCTTGAATGAAAATCTATTACAAGGGCCTAACCTCACAAATACATTAGTCGGCACTCTACTAAGGTTCAGAGAAGAAAAGATCGCAATCATGGGAGACATCGACAGCATGTTCTACCAGGTGCAAGTTCCATCCCAAGACGCTAGTTTTCTTCGGTTTCTCTGGTGGGAGGGTGGCGAAACAGACAAATGTCCTACTGAATATCAAATGATGGTGCATCTGTTCGGGGCAAATTCCTCACCCAGTTGTGCGAACTTCGCACTCAGAAAGACAGCACAAGACTGCACTGGCCATTTCAACGATGACGTCATTGAAACTGTGCTCCGGAATTAACCTTCGTGTTGACATACCGCCACTGAATGGGCTCCGACCCCTCGTGGATCACGGCAATCCTGTTGGCAACAAAGGTGTGGAATCTTGCGGTGCGATTCTGTATGTAACGCAACACGGTCATGCTGTCCGTCCAAAACATAGATGGACCAACAGTCACGTCTAGTTCGTCCTTCAACATTTTGTCCATCCGAACTGCTACTGTGGCCGCAGTCAGCTCTAATCGCGGTATAGTGATTTGTTTCAGTGGCGATACTCGTGATTTACCCAAAAGGAAGGAGCAATGAACTTTCCCTTCAGAGTTTTCCAGTCGCAAGTAGGTTGCTACACCATAGCCGACTTCACTGGCATCAGAAAAGTGATGTAACCGAGCAGATGTCACTGATCCAAATTCTGCTGGTTTCATGCATCTGTCCACAGTGAACGACGAGAGCTTCTCAAGATCCTGTAACCATAGGCGCCATCGGGCTGAGTACACCTCAGGAATTTGCTCATCCCATCCCAGCTGAAGTTTGCACAACTCCTGAAGTATGCGTTTGGCAGGCAACATGAATGGACCCAGGAAACCAAGGGGGTCAAACACACTGCTAACCATCGACAAAATTCCCCTTCTTGTCGGTGGCTGATTTTTCACAGCAATCTTGAAACGAAAAGCATCTGTCTCAACACACCACTGGACGCCAAGTGCACGGTCAATCGGTAAGATGTCTTGGTTGAGGTCAAGGTCCTTGACCTCCTTAGCTCTTTCCGAAGCAGGAATAGAGTTCATCACCTCTCTGCTGTTGCTGATCCACTTTGATATGTGGAAACCTCCATGACTCAAGACGGCTTGCAAATCCTTCACTAAGGATATGGCATGTTTTGTGGAATTCAGAGATTTCAGGCAATCGTCGACGTAAAAGACTGTTCCTGAGCAACGCGGTGGAGTTGATACCTCTGGAGGCCTGATCTGCCGGGGTACCAGGAAGAATGATAGTTGATGAGCTTGTCCACGGCTGTGGTGACACTGCTGTCTGCAACTACTTCTCCCACCTTTACTGTGTTGACCGTCACGCTCTTAACTTCTGGGTCGCCAGATAGAACGTCGTCCGTACTTCCTGGTATATCCTCCCGGCCAGTCATCTTCTGCTGTCCACAAGAATTGCGGTCCACTTATCCACTCAGGCTACACTTCGTTTAAGTGTGGATCATTAAGATTCGAACACATCTGCTCGAAAGACACCAAAATGATGAACAGCGTGTCAGTGGGAATACTCCCAAAGTGGTGCGTGTTACGGTTGAAGACATGCATGAGGCCGAAATGGCTATCTTGAGATATGTTCAACAACAAGCATTTGCTGGGGAAATAAGCACTCTCGAGAGAGGGCGTGGTGTGAAACTCAGCAGTCACATCAAGAAGTTGGATCCTGTCTTAGAGAATGGGATGCTGCGAGTAGGTGGACGGTTGAACAAGGCCAACATGCCCGCAGAGAGAAGAAATCCAATCATCCTGCCCAAAAACAGCCATGTTTCAGATATATTGTTGAGACAGATACACGCCGACTTGAACCACAGTGGGAGAAACCACATGTTAGCTCATTTGAGAGAGAAATACTGGTTGATAAATGCACCATCAGCTGTCAGAAGGGTGATTTCTAAGTGTGTTGGCTGCCGCCGACAAAGAGGACCAGTTGGTGAACAGAAGATGGCCGACTTACCCCAAGACCGTGTCGTTCCTGATGAACCTCCATTTTCAAGAGTCGGCGTGGACTACTTCGGGCCTTTTGAAGTGAAAATAATCGCACAATGTACATTATCAACACAACTCATGATCATACTTCAACCAAAAACACACAAGTAGCTGAATCTCTCTAACCAGACATGTGCTTCACAAAATCCCTACACCACACTGAGAATAAGTCAGTATTATGTCTAGACATACTCCTATATGTTACTCCATCTCTAGAATCAGACACAGTTTGTCAATCGGGCGTGTGAGAATGTTCGTCGACGTTTTGACCTTCACTTGACGCACAAACCCCTTTGGATCTGGGATTGTTTCCAGGATGACACCCATGGGCCAGGAATTTCTAGGAGCATTGGAATCCACGATCACAACTACATCACCGACCCTCAGATTTCTTTTCATGCTGCACCATTTCTGACGTTCCTGAAGTAGCGGTAGATATTCCCGCAACCATCGTCTCCAAAACAAATCAGCCATGTACTGCACCTGCCTCCATCGACGCCGGCAGTAATTATCCGTCTTACTGAAGACTCCGGGAGGCAAGATCGGGTTACGCTTCATCAACAGCAAGTGATTGGGTGAAAGAGCCTCGAGGTCGTCATGTTGTTCCGAGTTCCTTGTAATGGGTCGGCCATTGAGTGTAGACTCGATTTCACACAGCAGAGTTTGAAGTCCCTCGTCGTCGAGGATTTGTTCCCTGAGAACACTGTTCATGAGCTGTCTAACCGACCTAATCATTCTTTCCCATACACCACCATGATGTGACCCAGCAGGTGGGTTAAACTGCCAATCGATGTTCCTTTGAAGCATGGAGCCATGAATCTGAGACACGTTCCAATCGGTAATAGCCCTAGCAAGTTCACGTTCCGCCCCAACAAAGTTAGTACCGTTGTCTGACCGCATTCTGGTAACTTGCCCTCGCCGAGCAATGAACCGGCGCAGGGCATTAATGTACGAATCAGTGTCCAAGGATGTCGCAACTTCTAAATGCACGGCACGGCTCGACAGGCATGTGAAGATCACGCCCCATCGTTTGACACGAGAACGCTTTTGTAATGAGTGAACTATTTGTCCAACTGTCACTGAAAAGTATATGTATGTGACAATCTTCATGTGTAGTCTAGCTTTGCGATATCGAACTGTAACGTAGTGTGTAATTGTGTCGCGACTCGCTTACAATTAGGGGACCGGGATGTTGGGGCCGTTTCGTAACTTCGAGTTTCCCGGACAAAGCTGTGTGACGTCATCAGTTGGCCCGACGGACATCCTGTGCGAGGCGGCAGAAAAACGTGTTTACTAGTGACAATCAGTTGTGAAGTAGGTGATATATTTTCTAGCTATACTAGAAATTCTGCACCGCCAAACGGTAGTATTGCATTTGCTAAACCCTGCTTGTTCTGTGGTGGCTCCACACATTCACTGGACTGTTGCAGACCTGTAACAGGGAAGCCTCTAAAAGAGAGGTATGCATTTCTGAAGTCTAAGGGCTTGTGCTTTGCTTGTCTGAGAGGGGGCCATCGTAGGGATTTGTGCCGGCAGAAATTAACTTGTTCTCAGTGCCAGAGGTGTCATCCTACCATGCTGCACGTGAATCCTCGTGACTCTGAGTCATCTGTTACCGCTGTGGGTAATACATCCACAGCATTGTCATCAACCACAAACACCCTTACGGGGGCCGGAGACATTCGCCAGGCGGTGGCTATCGTGCCTGTCAGAGTAAAACACGTGAGTGGTGACAAGTATATCGAAACATATGCTTTCCTTGATTCCGGCAGCACAGCCACGTTTTGTACTGAGGACATCACGAAAAAATTAAATCTGTCGGGTAAGAGAACGAAGATCAACCTGCTAACAATGGGACAGCAGAGGACACAGGACAGTCATGTCATCTCTGGTTTAGAAATCTGTCTTTGAATGGTGGCTGCGCGATTGAACTACCACCAGTCTTTACACAACGTACCCTGCCGGTGTCGAGGAGAGATATAGTTTCTGTCGGTGACCTTCAACAGTGGCCTCACTTGCGTGAAATTCCTATGGAAGAAATTGACAGTGATGTCGGCCTACTGATAGGGGTTAACGTCCCTAAGGCTATGGAACCATGGGATGTAATTCCCAGTGAAGATGATGGCCCATTTGCAGTGAAAACCCAGCTAGGATGGGTGATCAATGGTCCACTTGGTGTCGCTCATACTGACCAGACGGTAAACCTGTCCGTGTCTGTCAATCGCGCACAAGTTGTCGTCGCTCCAAGCTTGGAAGAACAGGTGCAAGATCACTTTAATCACGATTTTAGTGAACGAACTATAGACGACATTCCTGAGTTCTCCAAGGATGATCGACAATTTCTAGATGAGGTCGAGGCATCGGTGAGTTTCAGCAACGGTCACTATGTTATCGGGCTACCCTTCAAGTCGACTTCCATTAGTATGCCTAACAACAGACGTCAGGCGGAACAAAGATTGACCTCACTCAAGAAGAGACTAGATCAAGATGAAAACTTTTGTGGGGAATACAACAAGTTCATGAACAAGGTGATTGGCGAAGGCTATGCCCGGAAGGTTCCCACACAACAATTACACTTGAATAATGGGAAAGTGTGGTATTTACCACATCACGGCGTGTTTCACCCTCAGAAGGGAAAACTTCGAGTGGTGTTCGACTGTGCGGCAAAGTACCAGGGGGTTGCCTTGAATGAAAATCTAACAAGGGCCTAACCTCACAAATACATTAGTCGGCACTCTACTAAGGTTCAGAGAAGAAAAGATCGCAATCATGGGAGACATCGACAGCATGTTCTACCAGGTGCAAGTTCCATCCCAAGACGCTAGTTTTCTTCGGTTTCTCTGGTGGGAGGGTGGCGAAACAGACAAATGTCCTACTGAATATCAAATGATGGTGCATCTGTTCGGGGCAAATTCCTCACCCAGTTGTGCGAACTTCGCACTCAGAAAGACAGCACAAGACTGCACTGGCCTTTTCAACGATGACGTCATTGAAACTGTGCTCCGGAACTTTTACGTCGACGATTGCCTGAAATCTCTGAATTCCACAAAACATGCCATATCCTTTAGTGAAGATTTGCAAGCCGTCTTGAGTCATGGAGTTTCCACATATCAAAGTGGATCAGCAACAGCAGAGAGGTGATGAACTCTATTCCTGCTTCGGAAAGAGCTAAGGAGGTCAAGGACCTTGACCTCAACCAAGACATCTTACCGATTGACGCGTGCACTTGGCGTCCAGTGGTGTGTTGAGACAGATGCTTTTCGTTTCAAGATTGCTGTGAAAAATCAGCCACCGACAAGAAGGGGAATTTTGTCGATGGTTAGCAGTGTGTTTGACCCCCTTGGTTTCCTGGGTCCATTCATGTTGCCTGCCAAACGCATACTTCAGGAGTTGTGCAAACTTCAGCTGGGATGGGATGAGCAAATTCCTGAGGTGTACTCAGCCCGATGGCGCCTATGGTTACAGGATCTTGAGAAGCTCTCGTCGTTCACTGTGGACAGATGCATGAAACCAGCAGAATTTGGATCAGTGACATCTGCTCGGTTACATCATTTTTCTGATGCCAGTGAAGTCGGCTATGGTGTAGCAACCTACTTGCGACTGGAAAACTCTGAAGGGAAAGTTCATTGCTCCTTCCTTTTGGGTAAATCACGAGTATCGCCACTGAAACAAATCACTATACCGCGATTAGAGCTGACTGCGGCCACAGTAGCAGTTCGGATGGACAAAATGTTGAAGGACGAACTAGACGTGACTGTTGGTCCATCTATGTTTTGGACGGACAGCATGACCGTGTTGCGTTACATACAGAATCGCACCGCAAGATTCCACACCTTTGTTGCCAACAGGATTGCCGTGATCCACGAGGGGTCGGAGCCCATTCAGTGGCGGTATGTCAACACGAAGGTTAACCCGGCAGATCAGGCCTCCAGAGGTATCAACTCCACCGCGTTGCTCAGGAACAGTGAGTGGATAAGTGGACCGCAATTCTTGTGGACAGCAGAAGATGACTGGCCGGGAGATATACCAGGAAGTACGGACGACGTTCTATCTGGCGACCCAGAAGTTAAGAGCGTGACGGTCAACACAGTAAAGGTGGGAGAAGTAGTTGCAGACAGCAGTGTCACCACAGCCGTGGACAAGCTCATCAACTATCATTCTTCCTGGTACACACTTAAACGAAGTGTAGCCTGGATCATTAAGATTCGAACACATCTGCTCGAAAGACACCAAAATGATGAACAGCGTGTCAGTGGGAATACTCCCAAAGTGGTGCGTGTTACGGTTGAAGACATGCATGAGGCCGAAATGGCTATCTTGAGATATGTTCAACAACAAGCATTTGCTGGGGAAATAAGCACCTCGAGAGAGGGCGTGGTGTGAAACTCAGCAGTCACATCAAGAAGTTGGATCCTGTCTTAGAGAATGGGATGCTGCAGTAGGTGGACGGTTGAACAAGGCCAACATGCCCGCAGAGAGAAGAAATCCATCATCCTGCCCAAAAACAGCCATGTTTCAGATATATTGTTGAGACAGAACACGCCGACTTGAACCACAGTGGGAGAAACCACATGTTAGCTCATTGAGAGAGAAATACTGGTTGATAAATGCACCATCAGCTGTCAGAAGGGTGATTTCTAAGTGTGTTGGCTCCGCCGACAAAGAGGACCAGTTGGTGAACAGAAGATGGCCGACTTACCCCAAGACCGTGTCGTTCCTGATGAACCTCCATTTTCAAGAGTCGGCGTGGACTACTTCGGGCCTTTTGAAGTGAAACAAAAGCGTTCTCGTGTCAAACGATGGGGCGTGATCTTCACATGCCTGTCGAGCCGTGCCGTGCATTTAGAAGTTGCGACATCCTTGGACACTGATTCGTACATTAATGCCCTGCGCCGGTTCATTGCTCGGCGAGGGCAAGTTACCAGAATGCGGCTCAACAAATTGG
>NW_014577940.1:19640-35463 GCF_000485595.1 Priapulus caudatus
CCCATCGCACTATTCTGTCTTTCGTCAACATTAGGTTCATGTGTGTCAGTCGGCGACGTACCTGCCCCGGTGACAAACATCTTCTGTTGGCCTGTTGGCCTGATAGGCCTACTGAAAGGCCTACTGGATGACTGTTTGACTGTATTGATCATAGTGTCCTTACCAAAGACTGGGTCAATGGCTTTCTTAGCTTCCTTACGAACAAATTCCACTAGCTGACTGAACCTAATCGTATGGCCCCTACCCTTTGTGTCAAAAACAATGTTCCGCCATCTGTCATGTAGGTAGTATGGCAGTTTGGCTACTAGTCGTTTCAGGTTTTCTGAGTATTCGAGCACTTTCCCTGCATCCACGGATTCAACTGATAGTTGGCATTCGCGCAAGAATATTGCAAAGTCGTCAAGCGCCTTGGCGTTGTCATGGTTGATAACCGGCCACTCTAGAGCTTTCTTGACATATGAATGCGCTATAACGTCTGGGTCGCCATAGCGATCCTTGAACTCTTCCAGGGTTGCTGTGTAGCCCAATTTGGCATCAAGGTGTGAATAGCCCGATACGATTCTGTGCGCCTCACCAGTAGTAAACTGTAGTAGAAATGTCAGACGTTCCTCGTAAGAGTCTGTGTTCACAGTCACTTTGGCATTAAATTGCCGGAGAAACCGTTGATATTCCATTGGATTGCCACTGAATTTTTGTATTTCAGCTGTAGGTTTGTTCAGTTCTCTCGCGACTGCCAGAAGTCCTGTCTCACCTCTGCTGCTAGTCAAAGTAAAATCACTATGGCTGTTTTCAAGGGGCATAGATTGCCTGTGACTGTAGTCTGTCGTGGGCTCTTGACGCGAAGTGTTACGCAGGAATGGTGTGCTATTTGAAACACGTTCATTAACACGTGACATCTGCCCCGCTGCTGCAGTTGTCAAATTATTACGGGAATCGTAGTCCGTTCCAGCATCTCGACGGAAAGTGTGACGCGATATCGGCGTACCATGCGAAACATTTTCAGGAACATGCGACGTCTGCTCCCAAGCCACGGTTTTCACGTTAGTATTCAAAACTGCATCATCCAAACCTTTTCCTATCATTTCTCCCAAAATGTCATCTTCCCTTTCACTTCTGCCCAACTCGTTCAGGATTCTGACCTTTGCATCACTCACTTGCAATTCAGTTTTAATTTCTAATGCTTCCTGTTTTTGCTGGAGCTTGAATTTGGCTTCCTCGATCTCCTGTTTCTCGTTCAGTGCTGAAGCTCTGGTCAATAATTCTGCCTTTCTTTGGGCCTCCTGAACTCTCGCCAATGACAACTGAGAATCTATGGATGACCTTGACCTTGACTTAGAAATTCTCGATGCACTATATGCATACTGTTGAGACACTGAGGCCAGTTGAGAAAGAAAATGACAACGAGAATTTCTCAAAAGTGAACGAGACATTTCAAGACTTGAAATCTCGCATAGAAACATGTTTTTTGAAACAGTCAGTTTATGAAAAGGTTTTGAAAGCCCATGAAGAATATCAGAAGTTACTGTCTGATAAAGTCACTTGTGATGCTAAGCTGACTATCAATGTCATCTGTTAGCCTTGTTAATATCGATATACATTTTTGTCTGTTATTTTCCTTTAGTTCCATGGTGAATTCCAAACCCCTTTGTGTTAGTGTCCTCTCTCTATCGCTCCTGCGTGGACCGTCGCCTTCTTCTGTTAAGGTCCTCTCTCTATCACCAACACATGGGTCGTCCAATCTTTCTCCAGAGTCCATTTTGACATCAACTCATCAAGTTATTAATGCAGGTTAAAGTTGTAAATGATATACCGTTCGATTTATTGGTTTTATTTGAATGTAAGATGCGTGCCAGGACACGATTTACTGAAACAGTAAATAAACACNTGTGTGGATGTGAGGCTACATTTGCAGTTCAATTGCAAAGACAAAAGTTTGTTGAACAAGGTTTACACTTCTTAAATCATATTAATTTCTAACGCAGTCTGTATATTAATAGCACCCTGAATGCTCGCGTGGCTACCGTCATCTGAAATGTAGGCAAAAACCTGGGGCAACCCATTACTCATGCATGGGGGTGAACTGGCACTTTTCTAATAAACATGCCTTGTTTAATTTATTACTCACAGCTGAGCCAAATTGTCGCCTGCCTGAATATACTTGGATTTTAGCCCGTAAATTTCAGCAACTCGATCGAATTAGGTTATCTCTACTTTCTTGACTTGTCACCAATGCACGAAGGGCGATGCCATCTTTGATTATTTATTACACTTGCACGCGCCATCTCGCGGCAACTATAGGCCTAGTGATACATTATGACACGAATATATAAGACAGTCGAGCAGGTATGAAGTAGGATGCATTGTTAGGGTTTAGTTTTAGTGTTAATACTTATGCTACACAGTTTTGATGATGACGTAGCCGGTTTAGCGATAGAACAGGCTTTCAACCTTTTGCAGAAACGAAGGCCAGTACAGTAGAGCAGCAGACCTCAGATGAGCACTGTTGCTACTGCAGACGTATAATTGTCTAGACGCATTGTCTGGTTCGCTTGATACAATGTATACACATTCCGATTTTGATGATTTTTTTTTTACTATCCTGGCAGGATACCAAGCATTGAAATCTGGTATCCAACACAAGAATCTACTATCCTGTGGATATCGGGATACCGCTAATTTCGACCCCTGATTAACAGTTTACAATCCTCTATAATTGGTATAATGCATGTTTCTCATTATAATGATAACTCACCATATTCATATCTTATACACTTAGGTACATGCACTACATCAACCCTGGCAAGTTTGACATCACGACTTTGAAGGACGTGGGAAAGACCAAGGAATTCTTCGCCAAGATTCGGGAATGTGGCCTCTCGGACCAAACCGTATTAAAAATTATCAGAAGGGAATAAAAAAATATTTGGACTACCTCAAAGAAACAACAGACCGACCGACCAAACCGACCAAACCAGCAGGTAGGAGAAATTGAAATTTGTCTACAGGTGTTGATATTAGAATTAAGTAATGCAGAGAAATGAGCTAATAAGTAAATATGCAAATAACTAGTAATAGTTGAATATAGATAGAATAAGAAATGTTGGAGACGGAAGTCTTTGTTTAAACGCTGACCACCGACACGCGACGACCACCGTACGTGTCAGCCAATGAGAGCGGTCGATATGCCTGCGTGACCAGAATGTGTGACAATAGAGGGGACGCGCATATTTAAAGGAGCACGCCTTTGTGCGCGTCCCTCTGCCTCTCGCTATTCTGACAGAACAAGACGTATACATGTTTGCGTGTGTGAGCATCCTATCGACTGTTAGAATCGTAAGTTGTGTTTCGTGCCGCGTACACCTATGTACACGTAATCTAGCTGCCTTGTTCATGGGCGTATACGTTAGTTTAAGTTATTGTTATTAAAGATGTGATTGTACTCTAAATACGTAGATTACTCTTGAGTAATTTATATATGCATATGATAGACGTTTAGTACCATGCATATACGCGACCACTATATGATCACGATAGTACGACAATGATATCATAATAATTACATTTGATGCCGTGACTAGCGCGTATGGAGCTAAATGTTGAGTCATTATTAGCTCACCTTCACATCGTCAAGCTGAGCTATTGCCATGGGTCGTCGTCCGTCATACGTCTGTCTCAGGAACCGTTTGGCCCACATGTTTGAAATTGGTTATAGTTGTTACTGCTATGCTCCCATATTAAACGTTCTATTTTGAGGCACTCCAGTCGACGTACTTTCGAGTCACGGCAATTTTTTGGCAAAAATGGGAATTGCCATTAGTCAGTTCAGGTTAAACGGATTTTGCTCATTTTTGGTATGTGAATGAATAAGGGCTAGGGGTTTTGATATTTAAAAAAATTATGCAAATTAGGTAGGGTTTGGCAATTATATAGCATATTATATAGACACAAACAGTCTGTGGTGTCACACTCGTCTGGTACAAGATTTCATTGACAATATCTTTAATGCAAAATTGGTATTTCCTCTCCACCCTGCCGATAAAACGTCTATATTAGAGTAAAGATTTACAAAACATGTCGGAACGCAGCATAACCTATTTATTTCAAACGCCATCGCTACAAAGCGGGTATAGCGCCATCTACTGTCACAAATTGTGATTCATTTTGGTTTATAAATTATTATTGCGATATACAGATGGCAATCGTTTCTATAATGTACGTCGATGGTTGCTCAATTAAAACTGACTTCTTCTTACTCACTCATTTGTGTCCTTTTTTTGTGGTGAGCTACAGTGTCATTGACACTTTCATTTTTTATGTATCTCTTGTGCGTGTCGAGTGTCAACTGCATCTATCCTGCCATGAGCATCGAGCAGAATACGTACGGGCATTGAACAAAGCTGACCAGCTTCTGATTTCCCTGCCACCGTCGCAGCATGATTTTGTAAGTGCACTGTAGTCTATAAGTATAACGATGCACAGGCGACGTATTTTGTCACCATGTTGTTAACAAACGTGTATCACGCACTGCTGTGCGCACCACTGAATGTACACTGTATGTTTCACGATATAACTTTACTATGTTTCACAATGTATTACACTCATATTTTAATTGCATACTTGTATGTTTTTTGTGTGTGTGTTTTAAGCACCCTATTGTCAAGTGCCACTAACCAACGTTGTAGTTACATAACGCGCAATGTAACACAGAATGCTAACCTAGCTTCTTCTGAGCACCTCCAGTCGCCAGCATCAGCAGCATGAATCTCTGCCCAGCCGACGTCTCCTACAGTGACGAGGAGGACACCATTTTCTGGAGCGACAGCGATATAGACGCAGCCCTTGAGCAACACAACGCCAAGGCCAACTACGCAGTTCGCCGCCCCAACGAGGAGCTGACTGCACAGGGGGAGCCACCCCACAAACGTTTTTGTGCGGGCCGACTCGCCGGCCCCACCAACGATGGAGTGACAAATACGAGGACATCCATCGCCACAGTGCACACAGTGCCCCTGCCACCGCTTACTGGAAAGCGTCACTGCCACCACCACCATGATCAGGGCGCCCCGTACCATGGACTGGCCGACGACAGATCCAAATAACTACTCACACGGCATACCCCTGCCTGCGACGCCGCGCCTCATCTATGGCGGCACACCGGCACAGGTCAATTATGCGTCGTGGGGCGAGTTCTTTTATGATGTGCTCCGCTTCCGGTGGGCTGCGCCTCAATCCAGGGTTCACGGTCGTGCACCTCAGCGATGACGCTTGCGCCACCAAGATTGTCTTCGTAGAGGAGGCGCCACTGCCAGGGGTTGCCTTTGAGGAGCAGTGACAACGACGACCCCGGACGATGACGATGGACCCCACAGCACCACGGACGACGACCATCATGACGACGAACTACAACGACCACCACGAGGACGACCAGTGACGACGACCACCACGAGGACGACCAGCGACGACGACCACCACGAGGACGACCAGCGACGACGACCACCACGAGGACGACCAGCGACGACGACCACCACGAGAAGATTTTATTAGGATATAATCGGAAAACGGAAGGAAAGTTAAAGGAATGTATTTGGTGATGGGAGCATGGAATAAAATAAAATTAAAATTAAAATAAGCTAACATAAAATAAAATAAAAATAAATATAAAATACGTATTAAAGTGATTACGTCACCGTAAATAGTAAAAATAAAAAAAATATTTCCACTTTTTCACAAAATAAAAGTAATTCCAGTGACTCGTTATTTTCTGACATGGGCCATGGCATCCTGTGTCCATATCATTTCCTGTATCATGTATCATATGGACTGTGCCCATGTATCTGTGTGTGTGTACGAACTTGAGTGCATAGGCACCTATTACTATTAATATTATTATTAACTTTTACTAATATTTTTAATTATGTATAATAACAGGGTCCAGGAGTGAGTAATTATAATCTCCAACTTATTACAAGGTTTCTTATACATGAGGCACAGTGGCGCACCACTGTTATCAAATTTGACATCGCCGGTGGTGAAAATGTTCCTGTATTTACCCGCCGTTGTCAAAATAGTGTAGAAAATATAATTTCTAGAAATAAATTATTTTTTAATAAAATGCGTAAATAATGTTGCGTGAAGAGCCGCAGCTGACGCTGTTTTCGCACTCCTCCTGACGCTCCTAGCTGTCCTGTTGCTGAACCTCTTCAACTGACGTGGGAGACATAGCTTCTTTAACGGCCCTCGACCTTTCGCGCAGCTCGACTTAATTCTGTCTTCAGGAAGAGGAGTAGTTGTTCTAAATCACACTCCTTGCCATCGCTGCAACGAGCCCATTCCAGTCGAACATGCGGTGGTAGGCGCGAAAGAACAACAGGCATAAGTAGTACCCCGTATCTTTCTCCCGGTACTTCCAGTGCTTCCAACCCACACACATGAATAAGGAGCGTTGTACTTGTATGTTGTAGATGAGCATTTGGACGGCATTTACAGGAAATTGCCGGCAATAATAGGTGAAAGAGAGTAGAGAAACATTAAGACTTTGGTAGTAAATAGATTTCGTATTTATTTAGCATTATATTTTATTGAAATGCTCCAAGTGCCTGCATGTGCTGCTACCAGTTGTACTGAATTCATGCATTAGTGTTTACACGTACCGAGCAACTCGCTGTGCTGTGCATGTTTGTCAGCAAACAAGTAATTTTTATCGTAGGACTATGGTTCACGTTGCTGGTATCGGGATCATAGCCACGTGCAAGTGTTAGTCCACTAGGAGCATCACGTGATGTGTGTGAGCGACGAGTGAGGCGGTGTCTGGGAGCAGCAGCATGTGTATGATTGGGCGATTCTTTGATTTCATCGCTTGCTTTTTTTCCGATGAAGAGACGATATTTCATCATTAAGTGGCTCATGATTTTACCAGTACCGTGACTTTCCAGCGTGTGATCAGTCGCGTCACAGCCACGTAGTGCAGCGCTCACGTGAAAAACACAATCGATTTGATAACATAGTTTGTCGATAAAGCTTGAAGGTATGTGAATGTGCTACGCCATCTGAGTTTGTTTCACACAGGTGATCTAACTCCTTAGGGGTTCTAGTAGGTGAAAAAGGATCACCATTGCAGAAAGCACCCTTGCTGTTGTAGGTGTTAATTTTAATGATCTCTTGTTATGTTGTCAGAGGAGTGACGATCTCTAGATTTTGCACGATATTGCATGTCTGAAGCTTTCACCAGACCTGTGTAGCAGCATGGAGTACAGGCAGAGGGCAGAAGAAGTGAGGGACCACATGTACAAGTTTGGGACGTGTGATGATGAATGGAAGGTCGTTAAGAGTACTGTAAGTAGTGACCACTATATGTGTGTTTGTGCATGCTCACAGGTTATACTCTGCGAATGCCACAACTCTAGTTACAAATGCTTCTTTGAAACAATGGTAAATCAAAAGGGAGTATATATAGCTTCGATTAGTGCGGTATATCAAATTGTTATAAAAACTTAACTATAATACATTGTGCATGGAGCCCTTCTATATCTTACCATTTTTTTAAACATCAATGAACCGTTTCATTGAAGCTTGGTTATCTTTGTAAAACATTTTTGATTAAATGTAATGTAAACTGAATTTGGCTATCATACGCATGTGTAGCTTGGTAGATACTAGCAACCTTGACACCATAGTGGCATAATAAACACATGTGACACAATGAGACACGTGGTTTTGTAAGTCATAGTTTACCATTCGGAAATAACACAGCAAAAACATTTACATCTTGCAAAGACGAGAATTAAAAATCCTAATACACCATGCTACATTCTCGTGAAATCACACATTTTCATAGTTACTGTAACATGTTCCATGTCAGCTGCTGCTATATCTGTATTAACCCTACGGTGCACTCGTTTAAGTTATTAATTCATAGTTTTGTTTACCAATGCTCCTATTCTCACTTTAGAAAGATGTTGTGGTTTCATGGATGCCATCTACTGATCTAGAAGGCCATTATATGTAAGTGTGTATTACTTATCAATAATAGCTTGATTCTTCCTTGTGTCTTGTCTTGACCAATATATCTGCATTGATTTCATACATACATGCAAGAGACCACTCGTAGGAGCACTTGTTCCCGAATGGTCCTTCCCAAATGTTTTATGTCTACATGATTAAACTAAGCATAATTAAGAAAATAGCAAAAAAGTGGCTGGGTCTTCAAAGTTCAAATGTGATGCATCCTCTGAAAGTCTGCGCCAGGGTGATTTAAATCAGTGATCACATCAGGATATATCCTGCTGTTACTGTGTTATGATGTGTAGGTACAAGGGAGAGAGCCAAGTGATGGCACCAGCTGAGTCACTCTTTCGACAGGTGATATACCCTGCAGACATTAGCTTCAGAGCCTCCTGGGATAATGGCCTGAGCAGTATAGAAACACTAGAAGAGATCGACAAGGTAGGTTGACCACGACCAATGCCATAGCGAAAGTATTTTCTTTGTGACTTGTGCGTGACATACTCCGTTGTGCTCTATTTTCACCCAACAGTTATTGTACACGTAGCTGTCCCAGGCAAGGCGTGTGGGTGGCACTAGTGATACCCTGGGGCTTTTTATCAGCAACAAAGATTAGTCGTAACATTAGTCATAAATGCTATCTTAGCAAAACAATTAGTAATAATTTTACGTTACTGATAAAGGGCCCCTGGCTTGCAGAGCTGTTTACATATACCTTGTTGTACTTGGGCGTGTAACCTCGTACTTCGCGGGTGTGGGGAAAAGGCCGTAGGAGTGGTTAATAGCAACAGCGCAAGACAAGAAGCGCGGTATGAATTGTCTAACCTCTGCAACACGTAAAGCTCGATTTAGCGATCCTGCTGCCATATCTATGCATGGCTGCAGAGAATTTGAGAACAGGGTGGCCAACCCCTCCAAATTAAAAGCTTGTGATGCAGCTTGATGGGTCATGCCGTGAGTTTCGTAGTTGAATATACAAATTAAAGTCTAGTCATAACTATCTAACTATAATTACTTCTATACCTAGGGCAGAAATGCGACATATAAGCATATAACTAATAGTCACCGATAGTTTGCGCTACTCAGTTATGTTAGCAATTTGCTCGTAGATCAGCGTCGAATGACCCCAGCACCAACACGCGTGCAACACAAAACCCGAGGTTCTTTAGATCACGGCACCAGATGTAACCTCGTACTTCGCGGGTATGGGGATAAGGCCGTAGGAGTGGTTAATAGCAACAGCGCAAGACAAGATGCAAACACGAACTAGTAACGTAACGTGACCACAAACAGTTATATTGTTCATAATGCAACAGTGAGTAAAGAGCAGAAGCGTAATGACGAGTGTGTACAACAAAGCGTAGGTGATAGTCAAACAAATGGAAAAGGAGTGCCTCCTGCTCCCTGTCGCGGCGCTCTTAAATATAGCCGAACTTGTTGTTCGACCTCTCTGGTCACGACGTGTGCCAGCTGTGGGTTATAATATATTATCCCGCACTCCGGCCTCTCTGTTGACGTCGTTAGCTACCTTATTGCTTCCATTATTACCCACACGCTGCGTCGCGCGCACCAAATATCTCCTATATTTCCCGTTAGCTCGTCGCCAACGCGACCCGCACGCAGGGGCGTGGCTACGGGGGGGCCTGGGGGGGCACGTCGCCTCCCACAAATTTTCTGTGCCCCCCAGGTGCCCCCCTCCACTGAAAATTCATGCTTGATAAAAAAAAATTCGAATTAAAAACAATGCCGTTAATAGTAATAATACAAAGAAAGAGGGTTCGAACCACATCTCAGTAAAATTATATATTGTGCCCCCCACGAAAATGTAAGGCCCCCCCCCCCCGCTGAAAAAATCCTAGCTACGCCACTCCCCGCACGGCGTCACGCCTGAACGGACAGTAATCAATGAGCTAGCCTGAAACCAGCTCCGTTACAGGCGCATGCGAGCTTCTGACATACATGGCTGAAGAATTATTTTAAAGTGCAAATGAAAGAGGGCACACGGTATATATTGCAATGCATTAAGGTTACGTGGTGCACAATAAACTTTACTTGTTTCGCTATCCATGCAGCTTGGGAGAGGATCAAATCGGCTTATGAATAATCAATCATTTTAATACAAAAGACAAAAATGTGCAAAAAAGTTATGAATTATTCGTTGCTCATACTGTGAACCTATCTGTGCTGGTATACATAGGTTCAAGCAAATACACTTTGCTGCCAGTTATTGACTGTAACATTCATACACTGCTTATTATGAATGCAAACTGAAGGGCAACTTTGCAACTGTATTTGCTCTCCTTCGTACGTATTGCTGGTTGCTTTAACAGCATGCTGTGTGTTTATTTAATCGCTCAGGACCTTCGAGTCGTAAGAAGCTGTACCAAGTCGTCGGTGATGGGGCTTATCTCTCCACGTGACTTTGTCGACGTCGTACTAGACACAAAGTATGACGATGTGCTCTTTACTGCAGGTAACTCTCACTACATCACATGATTCTTGGAGTGATGCCATGTTGCCTGTTGGGCTACTTGAGATAAAACAGTCAGTCCACAAAAAAATTTAATTCTTAATTGTCACAAGACAATTAAAGGTGCTGCACTATCACCAGGATTTATTCAATGTTTTGAGTAATTTTAGGTATCATAAGAGCACAAAATTAATCCAAAACATCACATACTGGAGCAGCATGATTTATAGTTTGTTAATTTATCAATATTTTCATATCAGGTAAATTACAATTTTGAAATATGTTGTCGCTTTAGGCAAGAGCTTCCTTTATGAAAAATGCCCAGCAGTTGATAGTCATGTGAGAGGAACCAATGGTTCTACCGGTGTCATGTGCTTCAAAATCGATGGGTAAGCTGATAAGATTTGCTGCCTGGCATTTGACATTTACATTCATAATTCATCTCTCTTTGTTATCAGGTGATAACACAATAACAGATTACCAGTGTATACCCTGCTTTATCTACTAAGACTACTAAGAGTGCATAACTGTCGAACGTGATTTTAATGATATTGAGAAAAAGATTCCATGTGATTTTTTTCGTGTAAACTTGAATTCTGTTGACCTTATGCGATTTTTTGTACTACCTTATGTGATACGGATAATATTAGTTATTGGTTTGATACAGACAGCATTTCTGTTGCAGGGACCCGAATGTGACGCGTGTGATTAGCATTCTGAATGTAGACCTTGGAGGAATGCTTCCAAAGACTGTGGTGGAGAGTGCCATGCCCTCGTCCCTCGTCTCCTTCTTCAGCGATCTGAAGAAGGCAGCAAAGTCACTAAATCTATAAATGTCCCTGAGAGAGAGACGCACGATTCACGCTCCCTTCCGCTATAGAACCCGACGTGCATTTATATTATGAACGGGAAATTACGGTCATCATTCAAGGTGCCTGCTAGAAAGGTTTCAAGTAGGCGCACATGTCGAGAGATCCGTCACTGACGGAAGAAGCATTAATTGATTAAGGATGATCATGAGTAAAAGCAAAGCTTCCGCGTCATGGCCGATTACCCGCAGAATTTTTCCATGTATTTGACATTGTGTGCGTACTGCTGCCGTTAATGGGCTAAGTGATAAGTAATGCTGTTAATGGGACACGTGGCCATTAGAGGAAATTGTGTTTCCTTATACAGCACTGTTCCATTGTAAATCTAATCCAGACAATCAAGTTTAGGTTGATGTAACCAGTGTGTGGGGACGACGACAGCAATAGTTTCGTGGGTTTCCCATTATTGATTTATCGCTGTCATGAAATGTCCAGCATGCACTCACTGGTAACCTGAAGGTTTGATAGACCATTGTCAATTCATTTTACGTCTTTCTAACAGCCCACGCAAAAAGTGTAATTATAGCGACTGTGATTTCTGTGTATATTTTCAGTTATACATTACGTACCACGTTATTTAATGTATGTACATATGACATGCAAAATAAAAACAAATTCGCAGCCAAGTAGGTTGTTACAGCTTTTTTTGTTGTTAACAGTTTAATATCGATTTAATACCTCATATTACAGTCATAACAGAATAATATCTCGCAACGTATATATAGCACTAGCTTTATCTGCTAATACTCATGCACACAGCATGTAAATTATTGCTGTAATGCACAGCCCCGAGTGGGTATATGTATACATTGTTGCTAGCCACAGCAAACACAGATGGCAGCAGTGCTGCGGCTCGACTGTAAATGTGAAGGCATATATTTTTACAAGATGCAAGTGCGACACAGCATAAATGCATGGACTGATCCACCGATTTCTGTCCGTTTACGAAATTAACAGTCACAGAAGCTTCATAACCCAGCTAATGCCCTTACTAACCTGACCACACACACCGAGTTGAACACATAATTTGCGCAATTTCCATGCCAGCCACGTTTGAACTCACGTACAGTCAAACCTGTATGTAACAGCCACTCGCAGGGGAATGCCTATATTAGTCGTTGTGGACAGGTGGCCGTTCTATAGCAGTGGTTTCACTGTATAACTGCCACTCAAACGCTAACACAGGTTAGACTGTAGTAGGCTGTTCGATTTCACGCCGGCACGGAGGAAATGCTGATCTCCTCACTGAACAAAACTGCCGCAAGTTTGAAAAAAGCGATTGGAAAGTTAAAACTAAGCTCAAAACAAGCAAGAGCCGCATAGTAGTAACTCCCCAAAAACACACTCCATCAGCAAACGAACGACAAATTAATAGTGAGGTATATTGCTAAATTGCTAATTGCTATTAACAGCGTTTACAGACAAGCATTGTAAAACTTAAAAATAATAATCACAGATTGTTACGAAGAAATGACACCGACAACGCATTCTCGTCCCGTTACACCCACAGATTTAATTTCACGAAAACATGATGCAGACTACTGAAACACGCCCTTATTGCGTCAGGGCACCTGTAAGTAGATTTCACGTAGTTATACATCTGGAATGTGCACGCGATCGTGGTACTACCCACAGGCAAAACCTGAAACCACACCTACTTTAAACACTCTGCCCTAGCGATCGACAATTCACGAACACATACCGACTAATACTCGGCTAATATATTTTACACACCGGCTAATATAATAACTGAAATGTAATGTAACAACGTCCCCTCACGTCTGAATCACGCGAAGGAATATGCTGGTTCCAGTAATAGCACCCTAGCTTACACTACAATTGTTCAGCTGCTGTTTAATCGACTCTACCCAACTTTAACAAAAACAATACATACACCTTTTGTAACATCATCTTACAGCGACACCACGGAAGTACATTAGGCACGGCTCCATGAGACACACATGCTAGAGACCTATAGTAGTTACACGATGTTCCACTCTATACAGGATATGACCAGTTCTTCTATCATGAAACATAAACATATTGCAGGCTGGAACACAGGAACGAATGATCAACGCTTCCACATAAGTAATACAATCCGTGTCCCGATCAGCATAGCAGCAATGAGTATAGATTTGTTTGTGTAGCAATCTGAAGGAGTGGTGTACTTTATCACTTTGTTCATTCTTTGCATTCATATACACCTTATTTCCTATTTCATACGAGGGGAGAAATTTATGGTTTCCAAACGTTAAGAAAAAGCAAATCAACTGTAGGCCTGCTGCCATCAATATGGCAAGAACTATCAATAAACAATCTCATATGATTTACCTTGTATTGTAACCTAAATATTTTTTAGCCTAATCAGTTCACTGACTGTTAGACAGGCCACTACTAATTTAGACATAAGGCCACTGTTCTCGAGTAATGCACACATAATGTATGAATACAGCCCCTCTCTCGAACGACGTTACATTTTGTTACTGAGCAACGCCGTGTTAGAATACCTGTTATTACTTCTATGCCACAAGCTTCCGTCCCGATGCAGATAATCGGAAAACCAAGCCGGTATACCCACTAGTGTTACCGACAAGCGACGCCCCCCCCGTCACCTCCCTCTCCCGCCTGCGCGCACGCGGCGTCCCACGTCTAGATCTTTGAGCTGCGGCTGTCTCTGGGGTAGAATTCAGAGAGGATGTTCTGTGGGATTCGCTTGAGCATCTCCTTCGGGAAGATACGCAGCAGCTGCCAGCCGATGTCGAGCGACTCGAACACGGTGCGATTATCGTACGGGCCTGCAAGCAGCAACAACGGGTTACCCGACATACGTCTGTATCACCAACGGTTGAGCGACGAACCCCCTGGTATCAAACGTGTTTAGAATACGACGCCCTGATGTGAACGTGTTAGCAAGCACCCCCTGTAATCAACGTGTTAGGATATAACCCTGATGTCAAAACGGTGGTAGGTAATGGACCCTGGTTATCAACGTGTTAGGATACCGACCCCTGATGTGAACGTGGTTAGCAGGCGACCCCCTGGTATCAACGTGGTTAGGATACGACCCCTGATGTGAACGTGGTTAGCAGACAACCCCCTGGTATCAACGTGGTTAGGATACGACCCCTGATGTGAACGTGGTTAGCAGGCGACCCCTGGTATCAACGTGGTTACCGGACGACCTCTAATATAAGCGCGGTTAGCAGATGACCCCCTGATGTCAGCGTGGTTAGGATACAACCCCTGATGTCAATGTGGTTACAGGACGACCCCTGGTATCAACGTGGTTAGAATACGACCCCCTGGTATCAACACAGTTAGCAGACGACCCCTGCTATCAACATGGTTACCGGACAACTCCCTGGTATCAGCATGGTTAGAAGGCGACACCCTGGTATCAACGTGGTTACGTGGCTACCGGATGACCCCCCGGTATCAGTGTGGTTATGATACGATCCCCCGGTATCAGCATAATTAGCAGACACCCGCTGGATGTTAACAGAAGATCCCATGGACACTGTAATGGTGGTTAGCAGACGACCCCTGGGCGACGGCAGTGCGATTAGCGTACGACCCCTGGATGCTGCCACTAAGGTTGGCATACAACCCCTGGGCAATGCACAGCAGGCGGTCCCACGATTATACAAGACCCCCGTAACATGTCTACCGTAACCGTGGGGGAGGGGAGGGGTTTCAGCCCCTTGCTGGCTCACCTTGGGAGATGAAGTTCTTCTCAAACTTGCCGAGGAACTCGAGGTAGAGCAGGTCCTCGGAGGTGAGTGCCTCCTCACCCACGACTGCCTTCATCGCCTGCACGTCCTTACCGATAGCGTAGTTCGCATACTGAAAGTCAGAAAATAAACTCGATAAATAACACTGGAGATAAGTCGAAGGCTGGTCGTCAACGTTTAACACTGCGAAGTGCAGAACGGATTCCTTGATTCTTCTCGCGATCCTACAGTACAATTGTAATTTTCTGAATGCTACATGAAACCACAGACCATTAGCCCCGAGTGGTTTGCCTTCCCCCTGCCACCTCTATACACTGCCATTTCCCTAGGAACACTGCCTGTTGTGGTGTGACTTCCTTCCTGCCACCTCTATACAGCACCTTCATCTTGGAAACATTGCCTATTGTGGTTTGCCTTCCCCCTGCTACCTCCATAAACTATCATCTCCCTATGGAACACTACCTACTGTGGTTTAAACCCCCCCCCCCCCCCGCTGCCACCTCTACACACCACCCTCATCCTAGAAACACCTTTCATGAAAATTGTATCGTGATACGGATCGTATCGTTAAAGGGGTATCGTAATACGGATCGTTTTGTGAAAGGTGTATAGATTTGAAAAGTGTATCATCATACGGATCGTATCGTGAAAGGTGTATCGTGATATGGATCGTATCGTGAAAGATGCAAAATGATACGGATCGTATCGTTCAAGGTGTATCGTGATACGGATCGTATCGTGAAAGGTGTATC
>NW_014577940.1:35942-55407 GCF_000485595.1 Priapulus caudatus
ACCCGCATCGTCACACCTGTACTAGTGAGCTACCCGCATCGTCACACCTCTACTAGTGAGCTACCCGCATCGTCACACCTCTACTAGTGAGCGACCCGCATCGTCACACCTCTACTAGTGTGACCCGCATCGTCACACCTCTACTAGTGTGACCCGCAGGCACTCACCAGCTGGTTGGAGACGTCGGCGTGGTCCTTCCTCGTCATGTCCTCGCCGATGGCGGACTTCATGAGACGCGACAGCGACGGAAGCACGTTGATCGGCGGGTAGATCTGTCGGTTGTGCAGCTGACGGTCGACGTAGATCTGTCCCTCGGTGATGTAACCCGTCAGGTCAGGGATGGGATGCGTGATATCTGCATGGGGGGCAAGCCAGGGGTAGAAATTAACTTTTGAACACGGGAGTCCAACGGACTCCCTACCCTCAAAAAGAGGGAGTACTGCCACACACACTGGTATTGACACTACCACTCCCACTGCTAATGGCAATGACACTGCCAGAGACAGTACCAATGGCAACGACACTACCACTATACTGTCATTAACACTAACAATGCTACTGTAGTGTCACTAACACTAACACTAACACTGCCACTGTACTGTCACTAACACTGCAACTGTAGTGTCACTAACACTGCAACTGTACTGTCACTAACACTGCCACTGTACTGTCACTAACACTGCAACTGTAGTGTCACTAACACTAAGACTGCCACTTAGACTGTAATGCCACTAACCCTAACAATGCCACTGTAGTGTCACTAACCCTAACGCTGTCACTGTAATGTCACTAACACTAACACTGTCACTGTAATGTCACTAACACTACCATTGTAGTATCACTAACACTAACAATGCCACTGTAGTGTCACTAACCCTAACACTGTCACTGTAATGTCACTAACACTAAACACTGCCACTGTAATGTCACTAAACACTAACAATGTCACTATACACACAATACCTCTGATGGTTTTGAAAGTTTTTGCTGACTCAACACATTGGTTAAATTCCTGTCATTAATCATACTATCCATTAAATGCGGTGCAACCAACCACGGTTGGTGGCAAATCACGACTGACAAAAGTATTCGCTCGCACACCGAGGGCAAATCTGTTAGACTGCTTGCAAGAATTATTATTGTAATGTCACTCACAGAAAACCTGCAGCGTGTGGCCATGCCCGAGTCGAGATAATGCAAACGGTCCTACAACAAGACATGTGAGTCGGGGTGATGCTATGTACTCACCGTCGTTGGGCATGGTGAGGATGGGAATCTGCGTGATGGAGCCGTTCCTGCCCTCAACACGGCCCGCACGCTCGTAGATGGTCGCCAAGTCGGTGTACATGTAACCGGGGAAGCCACGTCGGCCTGGTACCTCCTCACGAGCAGCAGACACCTACAGCAACGAGCGCATAGCAACCACGTTCAGCAACGAGTGCATAGCAACAGAGCAGGGGCAGGTGTGCATAGTGATGATGCAGCACCACAGCAATGTTGTAATATGGCAATGTATGAATAGAAGAATGTATCACTATAGCAATTAATGAATGTAGTAATGTTGTTTTTTTTTTTTTTTTTTCTAGTAATGTAGTAATGAAGTAATGTAGTAATGTAACAATGTAGTAATGTAACAATGAAGTAATGTAGTAATGTAACAATGAAGTAATGTAACAATGTAGTAATGTAACAATGAAGTAATGTAGTAATGTAACAATGAAGTAATGTAGTAATGCAACAATGAAGTAATGTAGTAATGTACCGATGAAGTAATGTAGCAATGAAGTAATGTAACAATGTAGTAATGTAACAATGTAGTAATGTAACAACTAGAGCACTCGGAGAGCACAGACCTCCGCCAAGGCAGCTGAATTCTCTTCAAATGTGAATTTTTTAATTAATTAATTAATTAGCTGAAAAATGAATTAATTAAATAATAATTGGATCGGTTAGTGCAAGCGTGCAGGTGAGGGGAGGACTGTGGTCTTGCCCCTTAGCCTGTGGTTGCCGTGTTGTTAAGTCTACAGCCAGCCGCCACCTAGCGGGACAAGTGAACTGAACGTTGCATCGTTAAACAAACACAAACCCACAAACACACAACGCAACACTCAAACACACGCTAGCGTAAAAACATAACCCCCGCCAAGCCCCTGGCGAAGGTAATGAAGTAATGTAACAATGAAGTAATATAGTAATGTGGTAGTGTAGTGATGCATAGCAACCGCAGCATCTCTGCGCACACTCGCACCTTCCTCTCGCAGCATCTTGCGCACACTCGCACCTACCTTCTGTTTTTTTCCAAGCATCTCCTGCCCGGCATGCTTGCACCTACGCTCTCCAGCATCTCTCGCCAGCATCTCTGCGCCATGCTTGCACCTTACCTCTCCGCCAGCATCTCTCGCCCAGCATCTCTGCGCACACTTCGCACCTACCTCTCGCAGATCTCTCGCAGACATCTATGCGCACACTCACATCCTGCTCTCGCCAGCATCTCTCGCCTGCCAATCTCTGCGCACACTCGCCCAACCTCTCTTGCAGCATCTCCGCACACGCGCACCTACCTCTCGCCTTGCGCACACTCGCCACCTTCCGCTCGCCAGGGCATCTCTCGCGGCACACTCGCACCTACCTCTCGCAACATCTCTGCGCACACTCGACCTACTCTCGCCAGGCATCTCTCGCGCATCACTCGCACCTACCTCTCGCCCAGCATCTCTGCCGCACGCTCGCACCTACTCTCGCCAGCAATCTCTGCGCACACTCGCACCTACCTCTCCCAGCTTCTGCCGCACCTCGCACCTACCTCTCGCAGCATCTCTGCGCCAGCTCGCACCTACTCTGCAGCACCTCTGCGGCACACTCGCACCTACCTCTCTGCAGCATCTCTGCGCACACTCGCACCTACTCTCCGAGCATCTCTGCGCCGACACTCGCCACCTACCTCTCGCCAGCATCTCTGCGCACGCTCGCACCTACCCTCTCGCAGCATCTCTGCCGCACACTCGCACCTGACCTCTCGGCGAGCATCTCTGCGCCCACTCGCACCTACCTCTCGCCGCCATCTCTGCGCACACTCGCCACCCTACTCTCCCGCATTCTCTGCCGCACGCTCGCAACTACTTCTCGCGCATCTCTGCGCACACTCGCACCTACTCTCGCCAGCATCTCTGCGCACACTCGCACCTACCTCTCGCCAGCATCTCTGGCACACTCGCACCTACTCTCACAGCATCTCTGCCGCACACTCGTACCTACCTCTCGCCAGCATCTCTGCGCACACTCGCACCTACCTTCTCGCAGCATCTCTGCGCACACCCGCACCTACCTCTCACAGCCATCCGGCGCACACTCGCCACCCCCTCTCGCAGGCTCTCTGCGCACGTCGCAACCTACCTCTCGCGCATCTCTGCGCACCGCTCGCACCTTACCTCTCGCAGCATTCTCGGCGCACACTCGCACCTATCTCTCGCAGCATCTCTGCGACACTCGCACCTACCTCTCGCAGCATCTCTTGCAGCATCGTATGCCGCAACACTCGCACCTAACCTCTCGCAGGGCATCTCTGGCACACTCGCACCCTACCTCTCGGCGCATTCTGCGCACACTCGCCACCTACCCTCTCGCCGCATCTCTCGCAGCATCTCTGCGCACGCTCGCCACCTACTTCGCGCATCTCTGCGCACACTCGCACCTACCTCTCGCAGCATCTTGCGCACACTCGCAGCCTACCTCTCGCAGACATCTCTGTCGCGACGCTCGCCACCTACCTCTCGCCAGCATCTCGCCGGCACGCTCGCACCTTACCTCTTGCCCAGCATCTTATCGCCACACTCGCCACCTACCTCTCGCAGCATTCTCTCGCGCACACTCCACCACCTCTCGCACATCTCTGCGCACACTCGCACCTGACTCTCGCCAGCATCTTGCCGCACACTCGCACCTACCTCTCGCAGCATCTCTGCCGCCACTACGTACCTACCTCTCGCAGCATCTCTGCGCACACTCGCCCACCTACCTCTCGCACAGATCTCTGCCGCACACTCGTTACCTACCTCTCGCAGCATCTCTGCGCACACTCGTACGCCTACTCTCCCAGCATCTTCTTGCGCACACTCGCCACCTTACCTCTCCGCGCATCTATGGGCCACGCTCGCCACCTAACTCTCGGCATCTCTGCGCACACTCACACCTTACCTCTCGCAGCATCTCTTGCAGATCTATGCGCACACTCGCACCTACCTCTCACAGCATCTCTTGCAGCATCTTATGCGCACACTCCGCAATACCTCTCGCAGCATCTCTCGCAGCCCAGCTCTGCCGCGATGCTCGCCCACCTAACCTCGCAGCATCTTCTTGCAGCATCTCTGGCCCGCCACACTCGTACCTACCTCTGCAGATCTCGGGGGCACATCGCACCTACTCTGCGCATCTTCTGCGCACACTCTCGTACCTACCTCTCGCAGCATCTCTGCGCACACTCAACCTACCTCTCGCAGCATCTCTTGCAGCATCTATGCGCACGTCGCACCTACTCTCGCAGATCTCTCGCGCACACTCGCAACCTACTCTCGCAGCATCTCTGCGCCACACTCACACCTACCTCTCCGCCAGCAATCTCTTGCAGGCATCTATGCGCACATCCGCACCTACTCTTCGCAGCATCTCTTGCCCAGCATCTTACTGCGCACACTCACACCTACCTCTCGCCAGCATCTCTGCGCACACCGCACCTACCTCTCGCAGGCATCCTTGCCCGCACACTCGCACCTACCTCTTTGCAGCATTCTATGGCGCACACTCACACCTACCTCTCGCAGCAATCTATGCGCACACTCGCACCTACCTCTCGCAGCATCTCTGCGCACACTCGCAACCTACCTCTCGCCGCATCTCTGCCGCACACTCAACCTACCTCTCGCAGCATCTCTTGCGCATCTATGCGCGTACGCTCGCACCTACCTCTCGCAGCATCTCTGCGCACACTCGCACCTAACTCTCCGCCAGCATCTCTTGCCACATCTCTGCGCATCACTCGTACCTACTCTCGCCAGCATCTCCTGCCGCACACTCACACCTACGTCTCGCAGAGCATCCTTGCAGCATCTCTGCCGCACACTGCAACCTACCTCTCGGCAGCAATCTACTGCGCACAGTCGTACCTACCTCTCGCAGTCTCTGCGCACACTCGTACCTACCTCTCACAGCATCTCTGCCGCACACTCGTACCTACCTCTCGCGCGCATCTTCTGCGCGACACTCGTACCTACCTCTCGCGATCTTTTCCTTTGGCGCGCGTCAAAAACCCCATACGTACCTACCTCTCGCAGCATCTCTGCGCACACTTCGTACTACCTCTCGCAGCATCTCTGCGCACACTCGTACCTACCTCTCGCCCAGATCTCTGCGCCACAACTCGCAACCTGTACCTCTTCCCCCCCCCCCCCCCCCCCCCCCCCCCCCCCCCCCCCCCCCCCCCCCCCCCCATCTCTGCGACACACTCGTACCCTCTCTCGCCACCATTCTCTGCGCACACTCGATACCGACCTCGTCGCAGATCTCTGCGCACACTGCACTACCTCTCGCCAGCATCTGCTGCGCACACTTTCGTACCTACCTCTCCGCAGATCTCTGCGCACACTTCGTACCTCACCTCTCCCAGCATCTCTGCGCAGCACTCGACCTACCTCTCGCCCAGCATCTATGCGCCGCTCGCACCTAACTCTCGCAGGCATTCCTGGCACACTCACACTACTCTCGCAGATCTCTTTGCCAGCATCTTGCGCACACTGCACCTACTCTGCGCCATGCATCTCTTGCAGCATGCTATGGCGCACACTCGCAGCCTAACCTCTCGCCAGCATCTCCGCAGATCTCTGCGCTTGCTCGGCAACCTACCTTCGCAGCATCTACTTGCAGCATCTCTGCGCACACTCGTACCTACCTCTCGCAGCCATTCTCTTGCGCACACTCGCACCACCTCTCGCATCTCTGCGCACACTCGTACCCTACCATCTCGCGCATCTCTGCGCAAACTTCCACCTACTCTCGCCGCATCTCTTGCCAGCAGTCTATGCGCACCATCGTAACCTACCTCGCGCCCAGCATCTCTGCGCACACCCACATGTACCCTACCTCTCGCAGCAGCTCTGCGCACCTGCGTACTACCTCTCGCAGCATCTTCTGGGCACACTCGCCACCTACTCTCCGGCGAGATCTATGCGGCACGCTCGCACCCAACTCTCGCAGGCATTCTCTGCGCCACACTCACACCTACGCTCTCGCCAGCATGCCTCTTGCAGCATCTATGCGCACACTCGCACCTACCTACTCGCGCATCTCTTGCAGCAGCTTATGCGCACACTCGCACCTACCTCTCGCCAGCATCTCTTGCAGCATCTTCTGCGCACACTCGTACCTACCTCTGCAGCATCTCTGCCTGCCACTCGCACCTACCTCTCGCCATCTCCTGCCGCACACTCGGCACCTACCTCTCGCCACATTCTCCGTATGCGCACACTCACACCTAACTCTCGCAGATCTCTCGCTTGCATCTCTGCGCCAGCTCGCACCTACCTCTCGCTGCCAGCTCTGCGCACACTCGCACCTACCTCTCGCGCACGCCTCTGCGCCACACTCGCCCACTACTCTCGCAGCATCTCTGCGGACACACTACACCTTACCTCTCGCCAGCATCTCGTGCAGCATCTCCTGCCCGCACCGCTCGCACCTAGCCTCTCGCCAGCTCTCTGCGCACACTCGCCACCTACCTCTCGCAGCATCTCTTTTGCCAGCTCATCTCTGCCGCACACTCGCCACCCTACCTCTCGCCCAGCTCTCTGGCGCACACTCGCACATACCTCTCGGCAGCTCTCTCGCTGCAGCATCTATCGCGCACGCTCGCACTACCGTCTCGCAGCATCTCTGCGCTCCTACTCTCCGCCAGCATCTCTGCGGCACACTCGCACATACTCTCCGCAGCATCTCTTGCCAGCATCTCTGCGCACACTCGCACTACCTCTCGCGCCATCTCGTTGCGCCACACTCGCACCTACCTCTCGCAGCATCTTCTTGCAGCATCTCTGCGCACACTCGCACCTACCTCTCGCAGCATCTCTGCGCCACACTCAACCTACCTCTCGCAGCATCTCTGCGCACACTGCACCTACCTCTCGGCAGGCATCTCTTGCAGCATCTTAATGCGCACACTCGCACCTTACCTCTTCGACGCATCGCTTGCAGCATCTCTGCGCACGCTCGCACCTTACCTCTTGCCAGCATCTCTGCGGCACGCTCGCACCTACCTCTCGCAGCATCTCTGCGCGACGCTCGCCACCTACCTCTCGCAGGGCATCTCTGCCGCACACGTCGCCACCTTCCTCTCGCCAGATCTCTGCGCACCACTCGCAACCTACTCTCGCAGCCATCCTTCCTCCGCCACGCCTCGCACCTACCTCTCGCCAGCATACTCTGCGCACGCTCGCACCTACTCTCGCCCGATCTCTCCAGCATCTCTGCGCACGATCGCACCTACCTCTCGTCGCCATCTCTGCGCACACTCGCACCTACCTCTCGCAGCATCTCTCGCAAGCATCTCGTGCGCACCGCTCGACCTACCTCTCGCGATCTGCTTGCAGCATCTCCTGCGCACGCTTGCACCTACCTCCCTCGCAGACATCTCTCGCTGCATCTCTGCGCACACTCGCACCTACCTCTCGCAGCATCTCTTGCAGCATCTATGCGCACACTCGCCCTTACCTTCGCAGGGCATCTGCCTGCGCACACTCGCACTACTCTCGCCGCATACTCTGCGCACACTGCACCTACTCTGCGCCATCTCTGGCACACTCGCACCTACCTCTTGCGATTCTTCGCATGCGCGACCTACCTGCTCGCAGCAGCTCTGCCGCACACTCGCACCTTACCTCTCGCAGCATCTGCTGCACACACTCGCCCACCTACTCTCGCAGCATCTCTGCGCGACACTCGCCACCTACCTTTCTCGCCAGCATCTCTGTGCACACTCGCACCACCTCTTTCGCAGCATCTCTCGAGCTCTCTGGCGCCGCTTGCGCCTACCTCTCGCAGCATCTCTCGCCTGCATCTCTGCGACGCTCGCCTCTCTCGAGCATCTCTGCGCACACTGCGCACCTACCTTCTCGCAGCATCTCTCGCAGCATCTCCTGCGCACGCTTGCACTACTCTCGCAGCATCCTCTCGCATGCCATCTCTGCGCACGCCGCTCGCCACCTACACTCTGCGCAGCATCTCTGCGCACACTCGCACCTACCTCTTCGCCAGCATCATCCGCCAGGCATCTTCGCTGCATCTTGCCGCCGGACGCTCGCAGACCTACCTAATCGCCGCCATCTCTCGCAGCATCTCTAGGCGCACGCTCGCACCTACCTCTCGCAGCATCTCTGCGCACACTCGCACCTACCTCTCGCAGCATCTCTGCGCACACTCGCACCTACCTCTCGCAGCATCTCTGCGCACGCTCGCACCTACCTCTCGCAGCATCTCTGCGCACGCTCGCACCTACCTCTCGCAGCATCTCTGCGCACGCTCGCACCTACCTCTCGCAGGGCTTCAGCGTAGGAGCTCATGTCGGTGAGAATGACGAGCACGTGTTTCTCACACTGGTAGGCGAGAAACTCTGCCGTCGTGAGAGCTAACCGCGGCGTGATGATGCGCTCAATCCTACACGCAGTGCAAGTAACAATCACGCGAGGGGGGTCAGTAACAACGTCACACACATACACAGGTCAGTGCGGGATGTTGTAGAATATGGTAACCAAGAACCATAAATTATTACGTGCAACACGAAATGGTAACTGCATCAAATTTTTTTCGGAGATTTGATATAAATATTATTGCTGATTAGAAAATTTGCGTATTCAGCGCAGTAATTGATAGAGTAATGTGTATAGGCAACATAAAATATTGTTTTGTTGAATTCTAGTAAACAGCACAGGAACAATATTATGTTACTATTGTACAAATTCACAGTTACGTTAAATAGTAACTGCATGTAAAGATGATCAGATTCACATGAGTGCTGATGTCTGACAAGTTAATAACAATGTCCCATGAATCAGAAGCAATGTCATTTTTGTGAGTAACAATGACAGGCACATCAGTACCAATCTCATTTGTGCAGGTAACAATGACTGGCATACCAGCACCAATGCATGGTGCAAAATTAACCTTCTTTGAATTGTAGTCATACGGACTACTAAACTTTGTAATCTGGTAGTCCGCAAGCAATTCTTGTAGTTCAGAATTTTGTAAATATGTAATAATGAAGACTACTTTTAAGTAAATTGGTGATTTAATTTATTTAAAATAAATGTTTGCAGGAAAGAGATACCATTTAAATTATCAGTTTGTTTATCTGTATAAATCAAAACTGACATTGCCAAGTTAAGTTAAAGTGACGCTGACAGTCAAGTAGTCCACTGGACTAGTTGTTGCTGCAATCTACACATCTGTTAGTAAATCTGGTAGTTTTAGACTAACTGACTACTGTTAATTTCGAACCCTGCCAATTTTGCTTATATATATGTAGGTAACAACGACACAGGCACTAGTGTTGTCAATCGGTTGTAATTTCGTAATCGATCATCGGTTGGACCCAAGTAACCGATGATTGGTTACAATCGGTTACTCGGGGTGTTGAATGCCTGCGTGTGCGTAACGTCGTGTGCATGTACGTGTGTGCATGTATGTGCTTGTTTAGCCAGCGTATAAAATCCCTAGTGTGTCCTAGGCTTTAGCCCCTCAACAGGAAGTAACTCCGGCAAATTCCGGGTGATTCCCGAACTAAAATAGCAGTGACTTCTCTGATTCTCATCAGTTTTCCAAGTTTTCTTGTTCAAGTTTTACATTTATTTTCGATTTTGTTTTTTTCGATGAAATTGATTATTGATTTTGATAACCAAGCGCTTGGTTCGAGCCACTGTTCAACCGATGATCGAGTATAATCGATGATCGTGACATCACTAACAGGCATGATACGGTTGTTTGAGGTCAAGTTTAGACATTGTCCGGTCACGTTGATGGTGATTTACGTATCGCACACCATCTACTCACGTTGGATCATTGGCCAGGTTCAAGAACAGACACACGTTCTCCATCGACCCATTCTCCTCAAAGTCCTGCTTGAAGAATCGCGCAGTCTCCATGTTTACCTGCGATAGACGAAAGCATGCCATCGTGAAACGCTACTGGCCGACATAACCTGTATTACATTAACTGTCCGAGGTAGAAGTAACCTACTGCTACATCGGTCTTGCCCTGTTCTTTTGCTGCGAACTTGCTCGGACATGCTGGGACTCCCCCCAAAGCTCAATATATCTCCTCATGTCTATCGAACTATTATTATTAAGTCTCAGTAGCAAAACTTGATTCTTAACAAATTATTTTCTGTCTACTCGACATGCAACTACTGACTAAAGACTGCAAATACCACTTTGGTGCTTTTACCTTTGATTTTTACTTCAACTTACCAAGATTTTCTGACATAAAAACTTCTTGTACATATCTTACACACAAACTATGTATATCAATCTTTATTGGAAAGGCGAAAAATGATGTGCTTACACCCATGGCAGCGAATACGATTGCGAAATTATCCTCGTGGTCATCCAGGACACTCTTGCCCGGCAGCTTGACCAGACCACCCTGTCTGCAAATCTGCGCAGCAATCTACAACAATATACGCAGGAATTACACACAATGAACACACTGTTGATGTGCACACAACCGTGCCTGCAACAACACACCAACTGTTGACGTGCACACAAGTGTCTGCAATAATAAATGCACAATTGACGCATAAGGCTCTATGCTAGCACTACAGCAGTTAATTCAATATGTTACGATGAACACCACCTCCTGCCATTTCCCATCTAGTCACGACATATCAACTCCCCACAATGCCTCAAAACCCACAACAACTTCCCTTGAAATTAAACATGCCATTAACTAGGGCTGTAACGATCCACCGAAATCGAATCGGATCAAGATTCTCTTCCCTCGATCCGATCCTCAATATTTTTCCCCGTATTTTCGATTCCACTTCGATACCACTTTTTTCCTCCAATAGATGGCGGCACTACGTGCTATATATATACATATACATATACGGCTATATACTGTGGAGTGTTACCAGAGCATATATAAATTACTGATTTATATGCTCTGGTGTTACTCACCAATGTTACTCAGCGACTGTGCAGTGTATATATACCTCTCTAGACTCTCTAGTCTATTCACCACTAATAATTTATTATTGCAAAATAATGAAAATATAAAAAATAAGATAACATTTCAATATTTTGGGAATCGAATCAAAGGAATCGAATTGAGAGGCTAATATCGAGAACCGGATCAAATCGAAAAGCTTGTGTATCGTTACAGCCCTACCATTAACATAACTTCCACGACACCAACACACTCTGCAGATACAAAAAATCCTGGGGCCGATTTCACGAAGTGTGATTAACTTTACACTAATCATAATTAACCTCCTGTAATTATGATTAGTTAATCATACTTAAAAATCTGTTTCACGACGCGATTTAAGTACATATTTAACAAATCACATAATTAGCCGACTTAGACATGAATTACACTGTATTAAGAATGGCGGACAATGCAAAAGTACCTGAAAAGAAATTAATTTGCAATTATAATTACTAAATTAGTACAGCTAATCTTAGATAATTTATATTTCACTAAGAAAAAATGGAAGTAAAATTTCCAATTGTAAAATCTGCAGCCTACTTACTGTACTAGTACTATACCTACATACTACTACTAGTACTATAGCAACTAATTATGATTAGTGGATTTAATCATGCTCCGGAGTAGAATTAAATATTGTGATTAACTTAATCATGATTAAAGTTAATTACGCTTCGTGAAACAGTCACTTCAATTTAAGTATGGGAGGTTAATCATGATTAGTAATTTAATCATGATTAAGGACTTAATTACGCTTTGAGAAACCGACCCCTGGACACAAGAGCCAGATACCCCCTCCCCTGACGAGGAACAGTGAGGGTCTCTCTCTCCACGTGCAGACGTGTGGGTTTCACTCTCACCTCGTTGTGGGGCAGGCCAGCCGCAGAGAAGATAGGGATCTTCTGACCGCGGGCAATGCTGTTCTGTACATCGATGGCAGAGATGCCTGTCTGGATCATCTCTTCCGGGTAGATGCGCGACCACGGATTGATGGGCTGACCTGCCAATGGATGAAAGCCTCCGCTCAAGAAACTCCACTGCATGATTGAATAATTTCATCGGATCTCTATATAGTTTACATGCAAATAAAGTTGATCTCAGTTAGATCCGAACTCCACTGCGCAAAATTCATACAGCTACCATATTGTAATTACTGATCTTCATTATATATCGATATATTACATCAATGCATTTATAAGGATCCACAATCGTTCATCATCAACATCATATACATGATGGCATGAAGACACTAAATGTTATATGCACTTTTTTGCAAATTGAGCTGTTTCACCACGCCGATTTACTCCCACAAGATTTCTCCTACACATTAACACCTGACATTAATACATTTACGACTGCGTTTTAATACACTCACTACTAGGCGCAAACATCAAGAGGCCATACCAGAGATGCTACAGGGTGGTTCCAAAAAATCCTAACTATTAAGTAGTGACCAATTAAAGCGTAGCGAACATAGCGAGCGGAGCACGTCACGGCCGGGGGTCCAGCGGCCTGCCTTAGGGCCCCTGGTGGGTTGAACCCTCCGGACCCCTGGAACACCCCTGGACAGTGCAAAACGAAAGCTTCCTAATGCTAAATTTAATCCATTAATTCACAATGATGAAAATCCATTCTAAATAGTGTTATTTTGGGTCTGATTTTCAGGATTTTGGATTTTTCCCGATTTTTTTCTGATTTTTTTTGGAACTTTTTACATTTTTTTACAAAATCCCGATTTCCAGTACAATCCAGAAATGTAGCATCGCCATACCCATGATGTCGAGGAAGTCTTCAGCCATCACAGGTGGACCCTTGTCGATCGGCTTTCCAGATCCGTTGAAGACTCTTCCCAGCATGTCTTCTGACACGGCTATCTTCAGGATGTCACCCGTAAACTCGCACACCGTGTGTTTGGCATCGATGCCGCTAGTGCCTTCAAACACCTACACATGGAAATGTCGACAGTCAATGCTTGATTCACCAAATATCCCATATATACAGGGTTTTTTCTGAGGGAAAATTAGACAAAGGAGGTAATGGCCAATTTGGAGAAAAAAAACACACATGATGGATTCAAAGGCGTGCCATGCAGGCGGACACGGGGGAGAGAGCGAGAGGGGGAATCTATTGGGAGCACGTGGTGATCTATATCAGGGTGAAAAACTGATAATTGGAGGCACTGGTCCAGCAGGACCAGTGCCTCTGAGGAAGCACTGGTCCTGGTCAGTAGGCACTGGTCCAGGATTTATGTCATAGCAAAGTGAATGACTTGGATGTGGGGACGTTTTTATAGGGGGGATGGTGCAATTTGGTGATGTGCATTCTAAGGTATTCTTAAACATTATATTTTTTACACGTTTCGATACACTGATGCGTAGTAAATCGGAACAAGTCCGCAAGTCGATTTCAAAGATCAGCGGTCTCTGAAGACCGGCCATTATTCCTATTATCATCAAAATTATCATATTTTATTACGCGATCGCTGATTCAGTGATTGGTCGGGGATGCCCAGTATTATCGAATTAGCAGAGGTTTAACAGCATGACCTAGAAAATCGAACACAACAAACATGGAAAGTTTGTGTACTTTCGGCGTTTGCGCCAGAATGCCAGTTTTCTCACCTGTTTCTTGTGGGTTTTAAGCAAACGCGCAGTGAAATGAGAGCAACTAGTTTATTTTGTCATAAGGTAGTGTGATTATGCATTACACGAAGTATTTGCTAGTCTAGTACTGGAGAAATTAGCGTTTGGATGCGCATTGAGCCTTTAAATTTACCATTCATTTCATTAGAATAATGTAGAAGGTTAGTAGAAAATAACAAAATAATAAGTTTGGTAAATTTTTTATTTCCTGTGCGGCAGCCTAAAAATTACTTTTTTTACGAGAGCTCTTTTTTGATTTTGTATGAAAAAGAGCTCGTAATTTTTTTTACGGGAGCTATTTTAGGCTTGGCCAGCGCTACTTTTTCATAGCATGATTTTGATGCACTCACTGACTCTAATATTATTCATCAGCATTCAGCACTCAGCACCAGTAACCAGGCTGTGTGACTAACGTCAATATACTACCTAGCAATACCGTTTCTTGGAGCTACACCAGTATGAGACTATCAGTGTTAAGAAATCGTCAACAAATTACATTCGATCACATTTTTTTTTATCTCATTTCACTCGACTAAGAAACCAATCACATTCTTATTCAATTTCATTCACACAGACAGATATGCACTACACAGTACACATAGTCAGGTAACATGACAAAGACAGGAAATCAAAGAATTATAATCATGGTAATGATGGTATGGTTATTTTCAAAGTTTCTTTTTTTTACTTCATTTCCTTCATCTTTCAACTCTTTTTACATCGACTGGACAATTTCAGAACTTCAGAGCGTGTTTTTAGTTACTTTGAGTATGTTAAAAAAAACTTTTACTGGAATCTCTAGGAATGCGGGGAGCTTCTGGGCAAGGTTTTACTTTCGTTTTCTCCTCCCCAGTCCACGGTACCCCCATGCATAGATCAATGCTGCCGCACATCCGCAAAGTTACAAGTGCCTAGAATCTAGAATATACTTAGACTAGAATATTGCTTCTAGATATCTAAACTGAATAAAAACAGTCCACTTTCTACGTTAAGAAAAGTGACGAATTCAGTTAACAGCTTTGATTACGTGCGTGTCAGGTGTCCGACTGGTCGTGCCCTCGATCGATCATCACTCCCCACGATAACCCCTGCGATATAAAAACTTATTGTTAGGTGGTCATAAAAACTCTGGGCTGCCGGCGATGTAGCAATCGATTTCTTAGACTGTCCGAGTTTTTGTTTGTGTGGCAAATCATGCGTTGATGCGTTGAGTGTGCGGCGATTATCTAGTCGCCCCGCCGGACCAGCTGGCACGAGCAAGCAGTCGCCCGGTCGATTTTCTAATCGCCACTGGCGACTGGGCGACCGCTAGTTTCTCACGCTGTATATATTTTTGGGTTGACACTATTTTGACAACGGCGGGTAAATAGAGGTACATTTTCACAATGGCGATGTTAAATTTGACAATGTTCGGCGGTGCGCCACTGTGCCTCTATGTATAAGACACCCTGATATATGACCAACACATTTCTCATATAGCCAACCTGTGTGACAAAGTTACAAACAAATGACCATGCTTACATGATATATATTGCATCACACGTGAGGCAGCATACCAAGTACCATTACAATATATGTATAGTAGATGCAGCTACTACAGCAGCATAGGTCCCATCATGTTATGACTTAAAACATAGAGAGTAGAGCGGTTCGCATCAGTACCCATTTCCTTAGTTCGTAATTTCTAAGGCTTTACCATTACGTATGTTATACAGTCACAGAACCTTACATCAAGTATGGTAATGCCAAATGAACCAGGGTGTCATGGAAATTGGAAGTGTCATGCTATACCAGTCTTGTTCAAAAGTTATTAGTTCCAAACAGGGGGACAGGCTGCAATTTTCTACATGGCTAAACTAATCCGCATACAGTGTGCGAGTACACTAAGCTGCGCAGTCTGAGCAGTATTGGAGAGAGCAGCCCCTCATGCCCATAATATGGGATTAGTAACGTTTGAGCAGGGCTGGCTAGTTTCTATGGATTTTACAATAGGTTATATAATAGAAGTCAAACTTTTTGAAATCTGAACTGGCTGAGTTTTCAGACTCATTTCCAAGACTGGACTAAGCTTATATTTCTGCAACTTTCTGGCTTGTTCGCATCACAATACTTATTGTAGGATACTTGTTGTTGTTGTCGTTGTTTTTGTTGTTGTTGTTGTTGTTGTTGTTGCTACTGTTGTTGATGTTGTTTATTATTGTTGTTGTTGTTTTTGTTTTTGTTGCTGCTGTTGTTGTTATTATTGTTGATGTTGTTATTATTACCAAACTTGGTTCCCAGACTCGCGTGACCACACTGACCTGTACGACAGCCTTTGAGCCGCTGACCTCCAGCACCTGACCGCTGCGGACGGTGCCATCAGCCAGCGTTAGGTTGACAATCTCAGCAAACTTGGGGAACTTGACATCGTCAAGGATGACTAGCGGACCGTTCACACCAGACACGGTCTTATACGCTGCAAAGTTCAAAGTTCAAGGGTGAACACTGCAATGATTGATACCATTGTGAACAGATGTATATTGCGCCAGAGTTACAGTACAAACACACTCCGTGAGTGTATGTATTTATGTATTTGATAGCTCTAAATCAATCAATGTAGTCATTGAGTCAATCAGTCAATAAGTCAATCAGTCAACGTAAACATTTTGTCTTTGTTTGTTTTTTAATGTAACACACAAAAGATGTGACACGGGCAATGAAGTGCCCTGAAAAAAGTTGTTGGTGCAAGTTAGTGAATACTGGTACAAACCATGTTATCTTTGTATATTCTTTGGCGTTTCATGGTCTTGAGATATTTTACTTACATACCGGTATATTATACAGACACAAGATAATACAACAAATGTTGCAATTCCAACAATCCAGGCAGGTCAAGGAAATGTCATACACCAAAAGAAATCAGATGTATTAAATATTGCTAGTAGGCGAGCAATATAGGCTAGCACAAGTTCATTTTGCATACAGGAATGCTTATTCATTGCAAAACTTGACCCTGTTCAATTTGCTATTCATCGATCAAACTTTATGTTGCTGATTTGCAGTTTGACGTGTTAACTGACATTGCTAGCCAAATCAGCGAATAAGACGAGTCACGAGTGCAATCAATGAATCATGTCATTGTACAGTGGCATTGGCCATTGCCAGGGGCAGGGCAGTCTACAAGTACAATACAGATATTTACTCGCGGCAAAATACACATGAAAGGGAAATATACAGCACTCGGACCAAATGTAAAATTAAGTCTTTACTCTGATACTATCACGTCAACGACCCCAGAGAAGTGCGGGGCGGAAAATTCCAAGTTCCAACTTCAACTCCAACTTTCAAGGCCCACCGGACAACATTAGAATACTAATTCATTACATTCATTGCATACAAACAATACATAATCATTATGTAAAAAACACTCAACTCGTCGGAATTTACAAAAAACCATAATACAGTACTTACTCAATCTTGGCTGCGTGTTATAATTACGTGTCACCGCAAGCGTATTCTCCCTCGCAGCCTGAACTACAGGGGTTGCCATCATTTTCGTGTGCGACATCTTGCCTCTGATCACTGTCCACTGATGCTCAGTTGTTTTAAGCTTTTGCACAATAATTTATATTTTTATTAATTTTTAATTTTTACTCCATGTCTATACATGTGCATAACGTAGAATTGTATTGTAAGTTAATTTCTGTAATAGCTCACTATGTACCTTTCATTATAATTCTAGTATATATTGTTATCATCATCGTAATTTCTTGCTACATTCTTGGAGTAATCATCTTATCACTCCAAGCTACATTACAGTTAAATTTACTCTTTGGACATCACATATCAATTTACTCTTTGGACACGGATAGGAAGACACTTCGTTACTCAAACGATTCTAGAAACATTGTAATAATTATAAATAATAGAAAATATGAAGCATAATTATTTTGTGCATTATAAAAATATAAATTGAATAATAGATGATAGTATTTCAAACACTCTTTCTGTGTGTTGTGATTTATTTACACAATACCGCTGTTAATACAGATTACATATACAGATTTTATTTATGAACTTGCTTGCATGATCGTGCACACTCATAAGTGTACAATTCAGTTATAGTTTAATCCAACCTCCACATATTATTATAAATCTATTAGCTTTTATCTCGTGTATCCTTCCAGGGAACATGTCCATAGTCAGGATTTAGAGTACGGTATCATGTTTCTGACAGCATAGAACATATTCATCAATTGCAGTTAAGAAATATGGTGACATATTTCAAAATTCACATTGAATGCTATATACATTTACATGTAGTTTTACATATTGCAAATAGATATGTGTATTCGTACGAAAATACCATTTTCACGAACAACCATGAAATGACACCAAAACCTGTCATATATCACAAATATATCTATAGTGTACAGTAAAGATATGTTCATGCATATCTAGGTAAGTGGATTCACGATGCGATTACTTAGTGCTTCTTCTTCTTAAATTTCTTTGCATTCTGAATGTGTTTCAAACCACTAAACTCAAAGCTCTTCAGTGGATCTTCCTTCTTTTTCTGCAAAAAAATGAATATAAACATCAAACATATAGTATAAGAACTACAAGCAACTTTAGTCCGAAAATTATGACACCAGCTGTACAAGTAGTAAAGCTATGAAGAAACATCTGACATATGTGGAAATTGTCAGACATAGTTGAAATCAGGAGCGTATAATGGCAAATTAAAAATTTGTCATAATGACAAATTAAAAATAATGACAAATTAAATAATGACAAATTAAATGACAATAATGACAAATTAAAAAAAAAAACGTATTTGTCATTATACGCTCCTGTTGAAATCATGCGTAAGCTGAAGCCTCAATTGTATATACCCCCAGACATTGTGATGCAGAAGTAAAGCAGTACACGACCCTACACATACTTATATTATGAATGATCTAAACACAGAACCACAGATGGGTGGGGGACCAGTAGAACCCAATTTTCTTGAGTATTAGAACCCAATTTAAAAAAACACTGAACTATTAAGAATTATTAGAAAATCGATGAGCAGACTGACTGCATTGGTCTACAACCACACTTATCCAAAATGAAACTTCGCTGGGTAACATCACCCCAAACATTTCTCGCATTATGTCCCCTGAATATTTTCATACGCCAGCCCTTATGTTCGCTGAATCTCTACACATGCACCTTGAACCTCATCTGCGTCTGCGTCGGGGCCGGCTTTGGCTTGTATGCGTGTGGCTGCCGGCGCTTGGTGCCGGCGCGCATGCTCCGCAGCATTGGCGGGACTAAGTACTCCGGCACATGCTTCAGATGCTGCTGCGTGCGCACAGTGTGCAGCGGCTTGTCGTGCTTCAATACCTGCAGGTCCCGCGGGTTGTCCTCGAAGTAGGACTGCAGGCATGAGAGAGAGGAATGCAGTGTAAGGGTTACGTTGTGGAGAGAGTGTACATACTGAGAGAGAGAGAGAGAGAGAGAGAAAGAGAGAGAGAGAGAGAGAGAAAGAGAGAGAGCGAGAGAGAGAGAGAGAGAAAGCGAGAGAGAGAGAGAAAAAGAGAGAGAGAGAGAGA
>NW_014577940.1:55417-58576 GCF_000485595.1 Priapulus caudatus
CGTGGTGGAGAGAGGGTACATACGGAGAGAGAGAGAGAGAGAGAGAGAGAGAGAGAGAGAGAGAGAGAGAGAGAGAGAGAGAGAGAGAGAGAAAGTAGTGCAGAGTGTAAAACTGACATGTCGTACTTAGAGAGAAAGGGAGTACAGTGCAATGAGGACAAACATGACAAAACATCTCACCTTTAGTTTCTGCGAATTTAAAATCTCCTGTTTGATTTCCTTTAGGCGAGCCTCTCTGATGGCAACCTTCGTTACTGCTCTCATCGCATCCTGCAAGAGGCAATTAGAAACATAAACACGTGGCTTCCCTTCTCTGTCACTAACACAGCCAAGTGTGTGCAGCCGCATGGCAGCTGTAATACAATCAATTCAATCCTGGTTTTATTCATGAATACTATAAATACCATTAAATGAGAGAATATTTATCTTCTGTACATTTAACAGGGTGGGCAAACACAGCATACAAGGAGAATCAGGGTAGAACATAGCTAATAGTTGTCCTGTCAGATGATATTCTTGGACAACCCATTCTGGCATGTATGAAATTCCACTATATGCCACGTTACCGTACCTGTTGCATGCCGTGTGTCTACGTAGGTAGCTGCCACACGTTTACTTAGTAGAAGTAGAGGTAGCGATTCGACATACCTGCGCTCTGTACCTAAAGCCTTCAATCTCTTCCATGCGGAACTGGTAGGGCTTGAATGAATCTGCTCCTTCCGCTGCAAAGAATCGCCCAGCAATTACTATCCAACAACGAACGTACAAATCAAACAAACAAATAATTACTTTGGATAACGAACCACAATAACTCGTGACTTCCGTTTTGACTTAATTGCTGTAAAGGCATTACTGAATGACGACCGAATCGATTGATGTGATGGGAGGAGGATTACGTGAGGTTTTTGAGAGCGTCTCCTGCACTTCCTCATACATGGGCATCTCTGCGACACTGATGAATGACAGCGCTGTGCCCTGGTTCGTTCCCCTCGCAGTTCTACAGACCAGAAAGCACCAAGGTTACTACCAACTAGAGCCTCCAGGATCTGTTACTGGTAGGGCTCATCTTTTCGTATATAAAATTACTAAAACTTGATTATTCTTTTTCACTTAGATCGCAGCTTTATAGTATTGCCTTAATGGCATTACGCAAACAAATAAACACGAAAAATAATGGAACATACAATAAATGGAAGTTGGAACCAATTTAGTTCGTAATGAACTAATATATGAAACATATTAAATATATAAATACAGTGGACCCCCGAGATACGAACGGCTCAACATACGAATTTTCCAGATATGAATGACCTCTCGTTGAACGTAATGTATTCAACAAACAAATAAAATTCAACCTACAAACGTCTTATAAATCAGCCAATCAGGCCATAGCTAGGCCTAAGAACGTGCTCTTTCTGCGAGTCAGTTTAAGTACGTGACTCATTGAATGTGGTTGCGCTCTCATGATTGCACTTGCTGTACGTAAATTGCTGTATGTCCTATATAGGGTTCAAGATACACATTTTTTGAGATACGAACAAATCTGTGGAACAAATTAAATTCGTATCTCGGGGTCCACTGTATGCATGGCGATCACCTGGATCACATTGCTAAATGACAAATTTTAAATATTATAATAATAGAATTAGTAAGATGTTGAATCAGTGTATAGTGCAAACATAAAATCGTTTTTCTACCTGCCAACTCTGTGGATGTATGAATCCACATTCGATGGAAAATCAAAGTTGATAACACTTGTTACGAATTGGAAATCTATCCCCCTTGACACACCAAACTCTTTGTCTTGGTACTTCCTACAAATATAAATGCATTCACAAATTAGTTCAAACAGTAAAATTTATGCCGATTCTTTGTACATTAGTGTGAGTGTATATGTATGCAAGTATGCATAATCTGTACAAAAAATTCCACATTAAAATCCTTCAAATTTCATCACAAGTAGAACCCCGAATAGCAACACAACTCGCACACGCAATTCAGTCGTTTGTAGAGACCCTACGTCGGCAAACCAGACCATTACAATAACAGAATTCAACCCCCCCCCCCCCGTGACAATCCAACATAGCTCGACGAAGAACCTACCGTTTTTGCTTCTTCGAGGGGGCAGCACTGGTCTGTGCAGGGTCGAGGAGCGTCTGGTCATCGGCCGCGACGACGATGTCATACAGACCGTCGTTGAACTGATGCACGATGTGTACACGTGAGTTGATGGGCAGCTCAGAGTTGAGTACGCAGGCTGGGATACCAAACTGCTCAAGAAACAGCTTCAGCCTGAAAGGACAGAAGCCGATTGTGTGAAGAGATTCATGAAGAGATAATGCAACAACAACAATAACTACAACAACATAACAATAGAAGTGAATAAAAACAAATTTGTTCCTATTCACTCCTGATAACAACAACATTAATAACAGCAACAATAACAACATCAAAATCAATATCTGTATCAATATAAATATAAATATTGACATCAACATTATAAATTCAGACAAGATGTCTAATTAGTTTCTTGTTTATTATGGCATTAGTTCCATGACTGCCACTAAGATTAATATAATTTCTGATGCGAGAAAATTTTGGCACAATGCCATATACCTGTAGCACCTGTCCACTGAGTTAACGAAGATGATACTTTTCCCTTGGATCAGACGCAACTTCAAGAGTGAGTAGATTAAAACGAATTTTTCTACTTCTTCACATCTGCAAATAGCATTATATTTTAACCATCAAGTTATATATACCTGTATATGTATATACTAATAGTGCCATTCAACAACCTATTAATCCACTTATCTTTTATAAATGTTGCATGGGAAGGAATTCTATGTATCTAATTATACTGAACATGGATTTATCAGGAGTGAATGAAAACAAAAGATCTGTTTTTATTCACTTCTAGATTGATTTTGACTTACACATAACATCCATGATCTGTAAAGTCCAAATAGATACATATATTCTCACGTAATATGCTGATAAATGTGAAGATAGAGAGAGAGAGAGAGAGAGAGAGAGAGAGAGAGAGAAGAGAGAGAAGAGAGAGAGAAAGAGAGAGAGGGAGAGAGAGAGAGTGAGAGAGAGAGAGAGAGAGTGAGAGAAAGAGAGAGGGAGAGAGGGAGAGAGAGAGAGCGAGAGAGA
>NW_014577940.1:58586-72170 GCF_000485595.1 Priapulus caudatus
GAGAGAGAGAGAGAGAGAGAGAGAGAGAGAGAGAGAGAGAGAGAGAGAGAGAGAGAGAGAGAGAGAGAGAGAGAGAGAGCGAGAGAGATGAGAACATACTTGATGTGGTACTGTGTAAGCTGGCCTGCCTCAGGCAACTGTGACTCCTCCAACTTCAGAATGACTGGATTGTGCAGAACCAACTTCTTAAGGGCTTTCACGTCATCATTGAGCGTTGCAGACATTAGAAATGTCTGGAAGATCTTTGGCAGATGTCTGTCCATGAAGAACATGAACTCGTTACACATAAAATTCATATATACATTACATTTAGGACTTTCTCATCTTTATAAAATGATTAAAATTCCTTACAAAAAAGCCGCTAACTTAATAAACTAAACAAATTTTGGTAGTTACTACTGAACTGTACTTCAATAACTTATTAGACAGTGATAGATACACAGAACCAGTAAGAAATAGCCAGGTAAAAACCTCAAACCACCCAAAAACGTATGACACAATTTTTGATCAATACTGTTTACAAGTTTATAAATACATAAAGTATACTTAAATACAGATTAAATATATAATAATATTGTTCCAACATGTTAACTATCAATCATATCACATAAATCATAGACTTATCTACAAAAGAATGTCCTCACTTCAACAACTCTTTAATGTCGTCCTCATAACCAAACGAGAAGACAAGATCAGCTTCGTCAATGACGAGAAACTGGAGAGAGTCCTTCACAGACATGTTACGAGCAACTAGGTGAGCAAGGATCTTGCTTGGTGTTCCCACAACTATATCTGGATTCTCTGACAACAGCGGCCTGTAAGCGAAATTAGATGACAGCTATTACCATTTGAACACGAATTTTAAATGATGAGAACAAGAGAGCGGGGTAGGTAGTTCTGTGTCAATATCCGCCAATATCAAATACAGCTTATTTCTTATTCATAATCTGTATAATGATACTGTTACTACATTACTATACTACTAGTCTACTACTATACTACTAGTCATATAGATAACTACTTGACATTTGCCAATGATGTGTAGCGTCCTAGAGTGAAACAAGAGTTAGTAAGTATATGCAGAACTATTTTTTATATTTTGTATAACTGCAAACCTTTGTGAAGGAAGGTCTCCTTTTCCAGAGATGTCAACACATCGTACTTCCCTGGAGCAGCTTGTTGTTAACTCTAGTATATTTTTATGTGCCTGGGCTCCAAGTTCTTTAGTAGGAACCATAATAATCGTACTAATACATTGCTCTCTCGTTACCTGAAAGTAATAAAATTACTCCATCTCAAATTTTACAAGGTATATGTATTATTAAAACATAGTTATTTACTTAGAGAACATACATAACAACAATGTATATATGTTATGTGCTTGCACATTTAAATTACCAGATAAGATAATAATTAAACCTGTTTTCGATCTAGAATCTTCTGTATGACAGGAATTGCATAGGAGGCAGTTTTCCCAGATCCTGTCCTTGCTCTTGCCAACACATCTTTTCCTTCCAAGGACAAAGGAATCGCTTTCTCCTGTATTAGAGTTGGTTCTTTCCAGCCAAGTTTTGAGACTGCCTATAAAAATTAAAGGGCGAGTCATAAACCTTTTACAAGTTGTAAAATTACGCAATCATTGTCTTACAATCTATTTCTTTATTGATGGTACAATGGAGAAATTAACAACTGGCGCTTGCAATTAAGCTCCTCATTGCCAGTGCTGTGAAAATATCTGTCGGACTGTTAGCAGATATTTTGCAATGTAAATTGAAACAGCCGTCAGCAATGCAGCATCAGTCATCATGAGCATGTGTGTCATGTGTCACTGCCACTGCATGGGTGTATGATTAGAATTGACAAGTGTACAATATGGGCATACAGTGTATTCAGCCAAGTGTATACTTGACATTATATAAATTTCTGGAATTCAAGCAAACCTACTGATATTACGACAGGAGATACATATAGAAACAGGCTTTCATAAAAAAAATGTTTAAATACTCAGTCTATTATTTATAAGTAGGAAACTTCAGTTTACTACTCCAAAGAGGAAGTGGCAAAATTGATTCAAACCCTTTAATGAGCAATATGATGTGTGGAATTTTATTGTCTTTAACTTTGGCAAGTCAACAATTTGTATCTTTCAGACGACAGAATTTGCTGTAGTAGAATTTGTAGATGCAAAGTGTCACCACCAGAGCCGTTCGATTTCTCTCAGCCTAACTCATGGACCAGGTGGATAAAGCGGTTTAAACGATTCAAGGTAGCCTCAGGGTTAGACAACAAATCCCCACAGCACCAGGTGAACACTTTGATATATTGTATGGGAGAGAAGGCAGACGAGATATTTTCTTCCTTTACATTTGCTGTATCAGAAGCAAGTGATGAGTCTCAAGACTTTGATTGTGTCAAGAAGAAGTTCGAGGAATACTTCATTGTCCGCCATACCATAATCTTTGAAAGAGCTAAATTCAACGGGGGAGTGCAAAGTCTGGATGAACCAATTGATTCCTTCATTACTGCTCTACACACACTCGCCGAGCATTGTGAGTACGGCACTCTAAAGGAAGAGCTAATTAGGGACAGAATCGTTGTTGGCATTCGAGACAAGCATCTCTCTGACTTAACCCTGAAGCTTGCAACAGACCTGACTCGTCAGTCAGCCCAGGTAAAGAACCAGGTAAGAGAGTTGACATCAACTACGGTCGTCGGTGCTGAAGCTTTAGCCGTACATGCCAAAGGTCAACATGACAAGAAGAAGTCTGCACGTTCGACGTCACAGTATGGTCAGAAGAGGTGTCCATGGTGTGGAAACTATGCTCATAATCGCTCTCTGTGCCCTGCCAAAAATGTGAACTGCCGACGATGCCAACTCAACGGGCATTTTGAGAAGGTATGTCGGAAGGCCAAAACAGTAAATGAAGTAACTACACAGTCTTAATTGTTCATACGCTTCGTCAGATGTCTTCCTAGGAGAAGTAAGTGTGGGCAACCAGTCAGGTCGCGACCCACAGTAGACATTTCCTATCACTGTCTGTGATAAGAAGGTGAAGTTTCGTGTGGACACAGGGGCAGATGTATCTGTAATGTCGCGACAAGTGTTCGACCGTGAGTTTCCGGGGACCAGGCTGGAGTCATCCTCTAGAGTGATCCGTGGGGCTGATCATAAGCCTATCCATACCTATCAGGAGTAGATAATAGGGAGGAGTGTGACATCAATAAACAAGGGAAATTCGTCATTTACTAGCCTAATAATACCTACGATTTACTACGGGTAACTCATCCAACTTGAGCTCAAATCGGACACAGTACATTCGCCCATCATCGTACGAAATCGTTTCCTCGTAGACACCCGCAATCCGTAGATACAGCCTAAAACGTACGACACGATTCTCCATTCTCTGGCCATTAATCCAACGCCCATTGCGCGCCTATAATTCAGACAAAAGGCAGCAACCTGGCGTGCAGTCGCTGTGTTTGCTCTCTCGGATAGCTGAATGTGGCGTTGTGGCTCGCAGGGAGATTGGAGATCGACGCAACACTCGACGAGCTAATCATTTGGTTGGCGTGCGTGCGTGAAGGCATGCCAGCTATGTACAAAGGTGGCCTGTGTAGCTGTGTACCGGGTCAAAGGTTATCTCGCCGAGTGTTGATGCCTAATCTCCCAGCGAGCCACATGCCTCGCTCAGTTAGCAATAGCGCGTTAGGTAGCTGCCTTTTGTTTGAATTATAGGCGCGCAATGGGTTGGATTGATGGCCAGAGAATGGAGAATCGTGTCGTACGTTTTAGGCTGTATCTACGGATTGCGGGTGTCTTCGAGGAAACGATTTCGTACGATGATGGGCGAATGTACTGTGTCCGATTTGAGCTCAAGTTGGATGAGTTACGTGTAGTAAATCGTAGGTATTATAAGGCTAGTAAATGACGAATTTCCCTTGTTTATTGATGTCACACTCCTCCCTATTATCTACTCCTGATATCTATGCCATGGTTGTTTCCGTGCTGAGATGAAGTTCAAAGAAAAGTCGTGTGTAGAACTTAGAAGTCTACATCTTCGAGAAAGCCTCGAATCTGTTGAGCGGCAAAGCTTCCCAGGCCATAAGGCATAAGCTGGGCCCCTAATGTTACATTACAACGTTATTTCACAACGCCGTGGCAACGTTCAGTGACGTCTACAAATTTACGTTGCCACACCGTTATATCACGTTTTGACAACGTTGCCAGTTTGCCACAACGTCAAATGGGGTATCTGGGTATTTTACTATTTATTTGCTTTATGACCAAGATGATAACCCATAACCAAGTTAACATCGACGCTTCGCGCCATCATAACTCTACAAAAAAAACACATTAATAACCTGCAGAATGCGGTCATCCAAACCCATCTCGTGGAATCCAAGCAATTTAGCACTGTGTTCAGATCCATGACTTTCTGTGGGCGCAGCCATCTTGATAGCCTACCTCAGAAACGAAGAACGATTTTCCCGTGGATAAAAGATTAATTAGAGTTAAGATGTCTATAATAGCGCATAGTACTATTTAAAAATAATGATATTTTTTATCATAATACGAGTGTACGTATATAGTGGACAAAATTGCGTTATTCATATTTAAATAATGTCGTGGTTTTTATAGCTGTGTTCGTATGGGAACGTGGTAGCGCACAGCCATTTATGCGGTGCGAGAAGTCAATCGTGTGTGTTGCCGAGCTCACAAAGGCAAATATACGTACCAATTGACATCATGACAACCAAACGACAAAGAATTGATGTGGGTGACTCTGGTAAAAGAAGACGGTAAGTATTCAACAGTAATTTTCTTAGCAGGGTTCGTGGTGCACTGATAGAACTTGATGTCACAAATAATCACCGTCTATTTCTCGTTCGTGTTTTGCTTCAAATTCAATGACAATGTTGAGTAATGGCAATGGGTCTCGTGTTGTCGACAGATTATGACTATGAGTATGAGTATGACTATGAGCTAATACTAATAGTAACACGTGTGGAATTAATTATATGAACCGTAAGCGCTATTTTCACTGTGTGTAATTGTCACCATTCAAATGATTCAATCAACTACTTACTAGGGCTGAGAGGGTCGGCCCCCGTCCCCCAGGGTATTGCCGCAACGTACCCTGGGTACGGTCTGGTAATGGTATACCGGAACGTACCCTGGTACTATCTAATATGCCGGACCGTACCTTGCCTACTCCACTAACGAGTCTAGGGAGTCGCCTACACCTACTCCCTAACCCTAACCCTAACCCTAACCATACAGATAGTTATCAGGGTACGTTCCGGTATACCGAACCGTAGCTCTAGTACTATAGCCCGCTTACATTAACTGCCGCTGGCAGCGCTGCTAGCGGTAGTTAATGCAAGCGGGCTATAGTACTAGAGCTAACCGAACCGTACCCAGGGTAGGTACGTTCCGGCAGTACCCTGGGGGACATAGACCCTATGAGCTCAACTAGGGTTCAATGACATGCAGACTGCAGTTGTCTTGCCTCACAGACACAGAGAAAGGCCTGCATGCTGATCATGGTCATTGATTGATTAATAGTATAATACGAATAGATTATGATATGTTCAATGAACAAACAAGAGTTAGAGTTACCACCACGACGTCATCTTATGCAGTTCCACTTCGCATTTGCTTTTGTGCTTCATGAATAGAGAACACTGTATCTGATATTTGTTCTGGTATCTAATGTTTATCCATATCTCATCTGTTAATGTTACTGTTACTGTTAGTGATAATGACAAAAACATCAACCTCATAATCGGTCTCACTAAGAAAATCGAGAGCGTACAACGAAATGCCACCAAACAAGTACCCGGGTTAACAAATCTGTCGTATGATGAAAGGCTACGCCTGTTAAAATTACCATCACTTTTATACAGAAGAAGACGGGGTGACATGATTGAGGTCTGGAAGCGATTACATGGAAAATACGACGACCAATACCCGTGGCTAAAATTAGACAGCAACACACAAGGTCTCAGATACAATAGCCTTAAACTGTATAAACGACAAGTAGATCATACACTCAAAAAGAAATCATTTAGCTTTAGAACCGTCAGCGATTGGAACTCCCTGCCCGAAGAAATTGTTATATCAAAAACGATAAATGAATTCAAAAACAAAATTGACAGGCACTGGTCCCACCTGCAATATGACTACCTTAACTAGTCACATAGTTATGATGTAATGATCTGATCACATGATGTAATGTATACAATGGAAATTTACCTTCCAACGTATACTCATAATATCGAAGCTACAATACCACGACCAATACCCAATTTAGAATCATTTAACATCGCGAGGAACTATGAACAAAATTGAGGTTTGATGTATTAATTAGACCGGATACAGGCCCTCGGGCCTATTCCTGTAAACCGCTATTCTATTCTATAATGATTACTCTTCCAATCCAACAGACCCTACTGGAGATGGAGCGAGACAAAGATTATTTAATCTGTAGATCAACATTGCAGATGCAGTACAAAAATTTCAATTTTACAATTAACAATTAAAAGAAGAAGGAAGAGAATCCTTGTACATATATATGGAATGACAGAAATGAAGAAACTGAATTTAAAAGGAAGATGCATATCAAAAGCAATCATCAGGCTCAGATTATTGTTTTTGACATGAATTTAATATTTCTAAATATATATCCATATGAAAATGTTTGTCTAAATAACCTAATATTGGAAGTTTATGTAACATTATTTAATAAATGTGCTTTAGCATTTAAATTTTGACTGAACCAATGTGATTGAAGTGAATACTGTTCTAATCTATGGAGCTCGGGCTTGAAAAGTGGGTCCCAATATAGGCATTCCATACAAATCCATTCTCGTTCCCCACTGCTGTCACCTAATGCAGACATGACAGCATTGGCGAAAACCACTGGAAACGCGTTTGAGTACAGTCACAATATACAGTGGTAACTCTTGATCTCTTGTGATAGGTTTTATTTCAGTGATGCAGTTATCGGCTTATAAATATGCGATGCAGTATCACCTTTCCCAAATACTTCACCATCTTAGTCGTCAGGTAACCACCGACTTATTGTTTCCCATGTGCCACCAACAGGGATTACGATGATAGCTACAGGGACCGTGATAAATACAGCGGGAGAGATCGCGACAATGATTATGACAAGGAGCGCTCCGAACGCGATGATAAAAGAGAAATAAAGAAGGACGTTATCCCGTCGTTTAAAACCCTGCCAGTAAGTTCTACGTAGTTATTTGTTATAAGTTGACAAAAATTTGACATTGGTATATGCGTGGAAGGCTGGGCAGTAAAAGACATTGAATATATCGCATGTATCAGTTCTAATTTGTGTGAAAAAAGGATTCATCTAGCCACCTTGTTTTAGCACTATTTTCTTTTCAATAGAGCATTTACAGTGAGCACGCATAGTAAGATGCAATGTATCGTATGCTATAGAGGAGGACGTTATTTGAGCCGTGATCAGTGCAACTACTTGCGTGCCTCTCGGTCTATTCTTTCTTTGTTCTCAAGTGTGTTATAAGCAAGGTCACACAAAGTTATCCGTTAAAGAGCAGAAACACGGCGTAACTAAACATGTTGTTAGGATATGACCTATTAACACGTTCAACGCTGCCTGGGTTAACAATGCATCTACCGCCCTGTGCTGAGATTTTCGCGTTTTTACCGCTTAGTCACCTATTACACAAAATGTTTTTGGCAGGTTTAACTAGCTATAAAATTATTTATAATTAGTGGCTAGTACAATATAGATATAAACTTACTCTCAGACATCGAAACAACACCGGAATCTATCACAGGTGATGTATCAAATCAAACACAACTTTCAGACATAAAAACAACTTCACAAAACACGGCGGTCAAACGCCCTTTGGCGAGGTGAACTAAAAACATTACCTCAGTCCCAAAAACTCCTAAAATAACGTTCCAAACAACAGTAAAGTATTGTTTAAATTATGTCATCTACTACTGGGGTTTATACATTGACGCTGTTGAATTGCTAAGCGTATAGCCCCTGCCATCTATAGGAGAACATAGTAAACATAGTTTTTTTTTTTTTTTCTTTTTTTGCCACGAGTATACTCGTGTTTCGCGGCCGTGCGTTTTGCAAGTTCGAACGAGTATACTCGTGTTTCGCGTTGAACGTGTTAACAGGATGTTTGTAAATAGTCATCCTATTACGTGCCTTACTGTTGTTGTCAACAGCATGAAGCGGCAACAGGCACATTTTTTAAATGGTTGCTGCAGGCAGCAGACTACAGGGTTGGCATGTCGTTTTGTTTTCTACCACCCTAGGCCATAATAAAAATATTGTTTGTTTGCCCTCACCCAACCGACCCGCCAAAAAGGGGCAGACTCAACAAAATTTATTAATCTTTCCCATTTTTTTTACAAATTGTATCACTGTACATTATATAAATCTGTAGGCAATACCTACCTACCCAAACTTTTCAGCTTGGGTTGGGTGAGGGCAAACAAATATTTTTTTAATTGTGGCCCTACGTTTGCCAATATTGTTTCTAACGCATTTGTGTTGTCTCGTCGTGGTGCACAGGTTCCGATGACGCTCAACCCTTTCACAAATCTGCCGTACACGCAGCGTTTTCACGACCTGTACGCGAAGCGTGTTCTGCTGCCCGTGAACGAGTACAAGGCTAGCTTCATGGACATGGTTGACAAGTACCAGTGCGTCGTGCTGGTGGGAGAGACAGGCTCGGGAAAGACGACACAGGTAACGGGAGATCACGAGCTACTGTGTAACTGTGGCACGATGCAGGATGCATGTTGCTGCAGGGACATATTCAATTCAATTCTATTCAATATACTTTATTTACACTTATGAATTGCATTTTGGAGGTAACATAATTAGTTAAGCAAGTTAATAGGCAATGCTAATACAATTAAAACAAATGAATAGAAGTGATAGAGGGCAAAATGACAATTCAGTCTTCCTTCCAGTAAGCCACTCCAGTAGACATAGCTCCGCTGGACGTGGTGGTGGTGGTGGGGGGGGGGCTGCCTTGCTAGATTATGGGGAGAGAAAAAATTGATATACCTATGCATAATGTGTAAATAATAATCTGTAGTAAATGTAATAAATAGTAGAACAAATTTATTGTATTAATTAGCTTTATCTTATCCTACACGTAGTTTCTTTCTTGACACATAGAAAACAGTATCCCTTCGTTATTACTTGTGCAACACAATTTTGCAATCCCACACCACTAGAAACCTGACCAGTGCTTATGTCATAGTCGTTTGGCTGTTAAGTGCGATCAATCTCGCTAGTCTCATGTTCTAGCTGCAGGCCGATATTGCTGTTCACGCAATGTGAAATTTTTGCGAATGCCCGCAGGCACTACATAATACATGTGTATATATATCTCCCATCTGGATCGATGCAAGGTATGTCAGCCCCCATTACCGTCATATTTCCTGTTGCGGAGATTCCGAAGTGGTGCGTAATGTATACATGTATGTCTGATGTTCATCGTTGCCTAGAATGCCGGTGCGCGTTGTTGTCACATTTATCGTGTCTTGCGTGCGTAGATTCCTCAGTGGTGCATGGAGTACACGCGTTTCCACGGGAAGAAGGGCGTCGCTTGCACGCAGCCTCGACGAGTCGCCGCCATGAGCGTTGCCGCGCGCGTTGCCGAGGAGATGGACGTGTCGCTAGGCAACGAGGTCGGCTACAGTATCCGATTCGAGGACTGCACATCGGCGAAAACGCGGCTTAAGTGAGTTTGCGGTTGGTTGATGAATGGTGCTGTCGGTTTCTGGTAGTTTCCATGGGATTGGTCCTCTAGTCGCTCCTCCTGGAATATTTGTAATTAAATGTACGCAGGGTGACACAATACGTTTGACCCTCTACAGTGTTTGGAGAAAATTTTATACATTTGCTGTTAAACTTACTATTGCGAGATTTTTGCTCAGAAAAACTAAATATAGCTGAATATAGTCTCACCGGACAGCGGAAATATCATGGATTACACCAACATTAAAAATACTAAGATTTTATGCAGTTATAGCATAGAAAAATGGATTTGACCACATTGTAACAGCAATAAATCTATCGTATGCCGATAATGCCTAATGGCAGAATTGGTAAACTTGTATTTGTGTCGGTGATGAATCGAAAACAAGTGCATGTTTTGAGAGAGCCTGTACTATGTCTATAGCAGATAAGCGGTGGCGCCACAAGCTAATCCATACTTCCGGCTAGTTCAAGATGACAGGAAACGATAGTTTACAAAAACTAGTAGTTCGAAACTGGCACTTTTTCGGTGAATACGAAGGTTCTAAGACATTTCATTGTTACTCTCGACAATTGCTAGACAATTGCAGTGTTACTCAAGCAATAACGGTAGGTGTCATGAAAGTGGTGAAAACACTGGAAAACTCTCGCAATGGTTACTTTAAAGCAGGGATTTCACCTTTGCAAAGCCAGACTTGCTTAAAAGTTACCAGTCGCGGACACGGCTGCTGCTATCTCCAGCACTTTCATCTATTATTTGTATTAATAATGAAGTCTTGCTGTGAGGAATCGGGCGATGCGGTTGTGGTTAAATTGACTACGTCGCGAATTTTCTATGGTGTATATTTGTAAAAAAATTTGTTGCAATTTTTTTTCATGAAAAGTAGTGACTACTAACAACACTAAATGTATCCTCAAATTCTTACCTGATAAGATTGTTTTTTAATTCAACTATTTAAAATTCTAAAAAAATCTGGGCAATTTGATATATTTATCACGACATGAAATGCTTGCTATGGGCTATGTATGAGTCACGAGTGTTTGTTCACACACATCGAACGAAATAGCAAAATAGGAAGTATAGTGCAGCAATTTAACCATAAAAAATGAACAGAATCACTTACATTCTGTGAAAAAGTGGACATCATTTTCTTACTTTTATTCTTTACGGTGTCACGTAATAACTTCAACGCTTGTGGTTTTGCGCACGCGTCGTCGCGCAGGTACCTGACTGACGGCATGTTGCTGCGTGAGGCGATGTCCGACCCGCTGCTCGAGAACTACGGCGCCATCTTGCTCGACGAGGCTCACGAGCGCACGCTTGCCACCGACATCCTCATGGGCCTCGTCAAGGAGGTGATACGGCAGCGCAACGACCTCAAGCTCATCGTCATGAGCGCGACCCTCGACGCCGGCAAGTTCCAGGTGCGTGCGCGGGTGGATGCGTCGCCGACGACGACGGCGTTAAGCCGCCTCCTCGTCGCTGCGTCTGAAGGTTTCCTGAGAAGGTGGCACCGTTCTTTTTGTCGACATCTTGTTATTATTAATTTTGTTGAAGGCTTTTAGCTGTTCTAACGTTTAGAAGCTGTGTGACAGTAGGCGTGTGTCGTGATGGCGACGGTAGGCATGCGTCGTCGCGGCTGCGTCATACGTCATCGTGGCGACGGTCGCCGTGCGTCGTCGTAGCGATGGTAGGCACGCGTCGTCATGGCAACCGCTCGCTCACCCTCCTTGTCGTTCTCTCTCGCAGCACTACTTTGACAACGCGCCGCTGATGACCGTACCCGGCCGGACGCATCCCGTCGAGATCTTCTACACTCCGGAGCCAGAACGGGACTACCTAGAGGCGGCCATCCGCACCGTCATCCAGATACACATGTGCGAGGAGATCGAGGGAGACATCCTGCTCTTCCTGACGGGACAGGAGGTGCGAAGGGAGGGGCTCGCTGCGGCTGGCATTGCATCGCCGGCTGATCTTAGCTTGCTGTGGTTGCGGGAAGATGATGTTTAGGGGCCGCTGCCAGAAACAAGCAAAGTCTTAACATTAACCTTGTCGCGTAGACGGTTGACAGAAAGTACGAGTTACTGTTGTCAAGTTACAAGTTTCTTATGTGCAGTGTATTATAGAGGTCAGGTATACGAGAAAAGGTTAGTATGTTGAGACTAATTTTGTTTGCGATCCTCCCTTGTGTGTCTGACATTGCTTCCGTCACGTGTCTCGCGTTCTCTCCCTTACATGACTCGCGTTGCCTCACATGTCTCACATTCCCTCACATGTCTCATTCCCTCACGTGTATCGTGTTGCCTCACATGTCTCACATTCCCTCACATGTCTCATTCCCTCACGTGTATCGTGTTGCCTCACATGTCTCACATTCCCTCACATGTCTCGCATTACTTCACATGTCTCACATTCCCTCATGTCTCACGTTGCCTCGCGTGTCTCACATTTCCTCACGTGTCTCACATTCCCTCACGTGTCTCACATTCCCTCACATGTCTCACATGTCTCACATTGCCTCCATCAGATATCTCACATTTCCTCACGTGTGTCGCGTTGCCTCACGCGCCTCTCGTGTTTTCCGTGCTGTAGGAGATAGAGGAGGCGTGTAAGCGCATGAAGCGTGAGCTGGACAACCTCGGGCCCGACGTAGGAGAGATGCGCTGCATCCCTCTATACTCGACGCTGCCTCACCACTGCAGCAGCGCATCTTCGAGGCAGCGCCGCCGAAAAAGGCGAACGGCGCCATCGGACGGAAGTGCGTCGTTGTCGACGAACATCGCCGAGACGTCGCCTCACCATTGACGGAGTCGTGTTGTCATCGACCCGGGCTTCTCTAAACAGAAGGTGAGTGGAGATGATGGTGCTGGGCTCTGGTGGTGGTGGCAGTGGTGTTGTGTTTGTGATGGGGAGGGATGTAGGTGACACTGTCATTGCTAGTAGCACTTATGGTTCATACAGTATATGATCGAGGGATAGAGAGGTCAGGTGGTGTTTGAAGATACTTTCTGGCAAAATAGTAATAGTAAACAGTGTTCGAAATAAGGGCTATCCGTTGTCTTCACTTGTCCATTTCCACGGAGGACAAGTAGACCTGTCCAGTAACTTGTCCGCTGGACAAGCAGCTTTTTATAGCAACTTTTAGAGCAATTTTTCATCATTTTCTACCATCACTTCAACTTTATTAAACTTACTATTGCGAGATTTTTGCTCAGAAAAACTAAATTATAGCTGAATATAGTCTCACCTGACAGCGGAAATATCACTGATTACACCAACATTAAAAACACTAAGATTTTATGCAGTTATAGCATAAAAAATGGATTTGACCAAATCATACCAGCAATAAATTTTATCGTATGCGACTCTCAACCACTCACAATGGCGCCTTTAAACTAAGTGCATAATTAAAACAAAAGGGCGTGCAATTCTGTGAGTAAATATTATTTAGTTTTTATGTCAATAATTCCGAGCACTTTCTGTCATTGTCATTCCCGTGTTACTATCTGACTGTAATCCACAAGCTTCTCTAATAACAGACTTTACGCGGCATTAGTACTAAAATCTGTTACGCTAGTATGAATGTCTGTGTTTACACTCTGACCTGATTTCTGCGGTGCGACTATATGCATTACTGCACCATGATAGATGTCTCGCGCTATCGCGCAGAAAAGTCCGAGAGATGCCAACGGTAAACTAAACAGAACGTAAAATTGTAATCGTGCATGATTTGGTGAATACGAACGTTCTGAGTCATTTTATCGTTACTCTAGACAATTGCTGTTACTCAAGCAATAA
>NW_014577940.1:73690-92662 GCF_000485595.1 Priapulus caudatus
TAGGTATCATGAAAGTGGGGAAAACACTGGAAAACTCTCGCAATAGTTACTTTAAGACAAGTACTAACTTAAAATAAATAATTGTGCTTCTTTATGTTCTTTCAAGTTTGGTGCCTATAATTTTTAACTGTTAGTGAACTGTATTAAAATTACAAAGTAAGATATTGGGTCTAAAATTTTATTTGATCATTAAATGTATTAATTACACATTTACTACATTTCTATGTTCAGGACAAGCAAACATTTTGCAGGACAAGCAAAATTATATTGTAGCTTGTCCGTCAGACAAGCAAATTTTTTTCCTTATTTCGAACACTGTAATAATAATAATTATTATTATGATAGTAGTAATTATTATTAATACTAATAATGGTAATATTGAGTAAGTGTGCTGTATAGAAAATGAAAGATCAGTAACAAAACTTGCAATCGAATGGCACTGACATGTGACTAACATTTTGCTAGCTTGTCAGGATCTGTGTTAATCAGATCAGTCTTCAAGTGGCAAAGCAGTTGTAGAGACAGCAGATCAGATAAAAATGTTCAAAGAGCAGTATGGATATATAGTAGAAATGGGAAGTCAATTTCGCCATTTTAAATTGAAGTTCGCATTAAGTCCATTTGACTTGATTAAACAGGAAGAGGGTATGTTTGCATTTTCTCGAGTAAGTGTGCATGCGCGCAATATCAGTGACCTTCTAACGTTGTTGCTCTCGTTGTCATGCAGGTTTACAACCCACGCATCAGGGTGGAGTCGCTACTTGTGTCGCCGATATCGAAGGCGAGTGCTCAGCAGAGGGCTGGTCGTGCCGGACGTACAAGACCCGGTATGTACCCACACTCACCTCGATGCTGCACCTGACGCCGTGTGCTGGCTCCCGCTACCATGTGATCAAGATGTGTAGATACATCGGATAGTGCCTACGGACGCGGATCTTGCTACTACGTACTATTACTGTGCAATTTCTTAACACGTTCAACGCGAAACACGAGTATACTCGTTCGAACCTGCAAAACGCACGGCCGCGAAACACGAGTATACTCGTGGCAAAAAAAAAATTTAAAAAAATAAAAAAATTTGGAACGTTTACTATGTTCTCCTATAGATGGCAGGGGCTATACGCTTAGGGGCTATACAGCGTCAATGTATAAACCCCAGTAGTAGATGACATAATTTAAACAATACTTTACTGTTGTTTGGAACGTTATTTTGGGAGTTTTTGGGACTGAGGTAATGTTTTTAGTTCACCTCGCCAAAGGGCGTTTGACCGCCGTGTTTTGTGAAGTTGTTTTTATGTCTGAAAGTTGTATTTGATGTGATACATCACCTGTGATAGATTCCGGTGTTGTTTCGATGTCTGAGAGTAAGTTTAAATCTATATTGTACTAGCCACTAATTATAAATAATTTTATAGCTAGTTAAACCTGCCAAAAACATTTTGTGTAATAGGTGACTAAGCGGTAAAAACGCGAAAATCTCAGCACAGGGCGGTAGATGCATTGTTAATCCAGGCAGCGTTGAACGTGTTAAAGGTTAAAACTTAAAGGTTGATTAAACAGTTTCTTCAGTGTTCCACCAGAAGTAGATGAAAGTGGACTGTGGTGCGTAACTTTAATGTGTGTACACACGTGTTATAATATTCCCACCGTGCTGTTTTGCATTCTCATTTCGCAATTCGGTGAGGTGGGTTGAGAATAAAATAGAGGTGTACGTGTACAGATTGAAACACGGGCATGGAAACATGCTTGACTTGACATCACATGTACAGTGTGTAATCCTCCTCTTCCTCTTCCTCCTCCTCATCTTCCTCCTCTGCTGTAGGTAAGTGCTTCAGGCTGTACACGGAGAAGGCCTACAAGCAGGAGATGCAGGATAACACGTATCCAGAGATCCTACGCTCCAACCTCGGCACGGTGGTGCTGCAGCTGAAGAAGCTAGGCATTGACGACCTCGTACACTTTGACTTCATGGACCCGCCTGGTGAGTAGGCGTGTGTGCGTGCAGCGGTCACCGTGACGATGTAGCCATTAATAAACCCATCACTTCTTTCAAATCGTTAAACATCTTACACGTGGCATGTGTGCTTATTTGCTGTCAATGCAGTTTGGGTCTTTGTGTCTGTAGATTTTCGTATATATTTCTAGACAGTTTTACGTGATGTGAAAACATTTTGTTGAGAAATTTTTCATGCTCTAATCATAAAATGGTCGTATTAGGTTTGTGCAACTGCTCTGCTAGTAAGCTTTTCTAGCACAAGTGTTCACGTTGTTAGTAAATAATTGCATAGACTCTGTGTGTCTCTCGGTGATGTGATGCTTGCGGTGAAGAGATTAATAAAGAAAACTCGAGCAACGAACACACTGCATTCACGTAGAATCTTGCTTTGTTGTCGAAACATCGATGCTGGCGACATTGACTAACTTCGAGCGAGACAAATAAACGTGAACATCTGTAGACGCGTCTGCTCGTGGTCATGCTCTCTCACTCGCCGCATTCTCACTCTATCCCTCTGTAGCTCCTGAGACACTGATGCGAGCGTTGGAGTTGCTAAACTACTTGGCAGCGATCAACGACATGGGTGATCTTACTGAACTCGGTAAGCATGCGTTCATATCTATGTGTTTGTTATCGCAGCTTGGCGGAGGTCCACCCACATCGGGCGTACTTCACTCTAGTAGTTTCAACTTGACCTAGTTCACCACACCCAGTATCTGGGACATAATCGTGGTTAAGACAGCCATTTGCAATCCTCAGCATTAGGGTTAACTAATTACATAATTACTAATTAAGTGAATTAAAGTATTCCAAGGTACACATTAAATGTGTCACGTTTCCTCACGTGTGTCGCGTTGCCTCACGCCTCTCGTGTTTTCCGTGCTGTAGGAGATAGAGGAGGCGTGTAAGCGCATGAAGCGTGAGCTGGACAACCTCGGGCCCGACGTAGGAGAGATGCGCTGCATCCCTCTATACTCGACGCTGCCTCCCAACCTGCAGCAGCGCATCTTCGAGGCAGCGCCGCCGAAAAAGGCGAACGGCGCCATCGGACGGAAGTGCGTCGTGTCGACGAACATCGCCGAGACGTCGCTCACCATTGACGGAGTCGTGTTTGTCATCGACCCGGGCTTCTCTAAACAGAAGGTGAGTGGAGATGATGGTGCTGCGCTGTGGTGGTGGTGGCAGTGGTGTTGTGTTTGTGATGGGGAGGGATGTAGGTGACACTGTCATTGCTAGTAGCACTTATGGTTCATACAGTATATGATCGAGGGATAAGAGAGGTCAGGTGGTGTTTGAAGACACTTTCTGGCAAAATAGTAATAGTAATACAGTGTTCGAAATAAGGGCTATCCGTTTGTCTTCACTTGTCCATTTCCACGGAGGACAAGTAGACCTGTCCAGTAACTTGTCCGCTGGACAAGCAGCTTTTTATAGCAACTTTTTAGAGCAATTTTTCATCATTTTCTACCATCGCTTCAACTTTATTAAACTTACTATTGCGAGATTTTTGCTCAGAAAAACTAAATATAGCTGAATATAGTCTCACCTGACAGCGGAAATATCACTGATTACACCAACATTAAAAACACTAAGATTTTATGCAGTTATAGCATAGAAAAATGGATTTGACCAAATCATACCAGCAATAAATTTTATCGTATGCCGACTCTCAAACTCACAAATGGCGCCTTTAAACTAAGTGCATAATTAAAACAAAAGGGCGTGCAATTCTGTGCGGTAAATATTATTTAGTTTTTATGTCAATAATTCCGAGCACTTTCTGTCATTGTCATTCCCGTGTTACTATCTGACTGGTAATCCACAAGCTTCTCTAATAACAGACTTTACGCGGCATTAGTACTACACTCCTGTTACGCTAGTATGAATGTCTGTGGTTACACTCTGACCTTATTTCTGCGGTGCGACTATATGCATTACTGCACCATGATAGATGTCTCGCGCTATCGCGAGAAAGTCCGAGAGATGGCAACGGTAAACATAAACAGAACGTAAAATTGTAATCGTGCATGATTTGGTGAATACGAACGTTCTGAGTCATTTTATCGTTACTCTAGACAATTGCTGTTACTCAAGCAATAACGGTAGGTATCATGAAAGTGGGGAAAACACTGGAAAACTCTCGCAATAGTTACTTTAAGACAAGTACTAACTTAAAATAAATAATTGTGCTTCTTTATGTTCTTTCAAGTTTGGTGCCTATAATTTTTAACTGTTAGTGAACTGTATTAAAATTAAAAAGTAAGATATTGGGTCTAAAATTTTATTTGATCATTAAATGTATTAATTACACATTTACTACATTTCTATGTTCAGGACAAGCAAACATTTTGCAGGACAAGCAAAAATATATTGTAGCTTGTCCGTCAGACAAGCAAATTTTTTCCTTATTTCGAACACTGTAATAATAATAATTATTATTATGATAGTAGTAATTATTATTAATACTAATAATGGTAATATTGAGTAAGTGTGCTGTATAGAAAATGAAAGATCAGTAACAAAACTTGCAATCGAATGGCACTGACATGTGACTAACATTTTGCTAGCTTGTCAGGATCTGTGTTAATCAGATCAGTCTTCAAGTGGCAAAGCAGTTGTAGAGACAGCAGATCAGATAAAAATGTTCAAAGAGCAGTATGGATATATAGTAGAAATGGGAAGTCAATTTCGCCATTTTAAATTGAAGTTCGCATTAAGTCCATTTGACTTGATTAAACAGGAAGAGGGTATGTTTGCATTTTCTCGAGTAAGTGTGCATGCACGCAATATCAGCGACCTTCTAACGTTGTTGCTATCGTTGTCATGCAGGTTTACAACCCACGCATCAGGGTGGAGTCGCTACTTGTGTCGCCGATATCGAAGGCGAGTGCTCAGCAGAGGGCTGGTCGTGCCGGACGTACAAGACCCGGTATGTACCCACACTCACCTCGATGCTGCACCTGACGCCGTGTGCTGGCTCCCGCTACCATGTGATCAAGATGTGTAGATACATCGGATAGTGCCTACGGACGCGGATCTTGCTACTACGTACTATTACTGTGCAATTTCTTAAAGGTTAAAACTTAAAGGTTGATTAAACAGTTTCTTCAGTGTTCACACCCATGAAGTAAGATGAAAGTGACTGTGTGCGTAACTTTAATGTGTGTACAACGTGTTATTATTGCGTCCACCGTGCTGTTTGGCATTCTCATTTCGCAATTCGGTCGTTGTGGAGGTGGCGTTTGAGAATGAATAGAGGTGTACGTGTAGAGATGAAACACGGCACGGAAACATGCTGACTGAACTCATCACATGTTACAGTGTGTAATCTCCTCTCCCTTCCTCCTCCCTCATCTTCCTCCTCTGCTGTAGGTAAGTGCTTCAGGCTGTACACGGGAGAAGGACCTACAGCCAGGGAGATGCAGGATAACACAGTATCCAGAGATCCTACCTCCAACTCCGCACAGGTGGTGGCTGCAGCTGAGAAGCTAGGCATTGACGACCTGCTACCACTTTGAGCTTATCATGGACCGCCGCCTGGTGAGTAGGCGGTGTGTGCGTGGCGTGTGCAGCGTCACATCCGTACGATGTAGCATAATAAACCGATCTACTCTTCAAAATCAGTTAATACATTCTTACACGTGGGCATGTGTGCTTATTCTGCTGCTCAATGGCAGTTTGGGTCTTGTGTGTCTGTAATTTTCCGTATATATTTCTAGACGAGCTGTTACGTGATGGTGAAACATTTTGTTGAGAAATTTTTCATGCTCTATCATAAAAATGTCCTGATTAAGCGTTTGTGCACTGCTCTGCTAGATAGCTTTTCTAGCACAATGTGTTCACGTTGTTAGTAACATAATTGCATAGACTCTGTGTGTCCTCTCGGTGATGTGATGCTGTGCGGTGAAGAGGATTAATAGAAGAAAACTCGAGCCAACACGACCACTGCATTCCCGTAGAATCTTGCTTGTTGTCGACAGTCGATGGCTGGCCGACAATGACTACTTCGAGCCGGCACCAAATAACGTGAAATCGTAGACGCGTCTGTCGTGGTCATGCACTCTCACCACCGCATTCTCACTCTATCCCTCTGTAGCTCCTGAGGCACACTGTATGCGAGCGTGGAGTTGCCTAAAACTACTTGCGCAGCGTATCAACGGACATGCGGTGATCTACTGAACTCGGTTAAGCATGCGTTCATATCTATGTTTTCGTTATCCAGCTGGCGGGAGCTGTCACCACATGGGCGTACTTCACTCTAGTAGTTTCAGCTTGACCCTAGTTCACCAGCACCACGTTATCTGGGACATAATCGTGTGTTAAGACAAGCCACTTTTGCAATCCTCAGCATTTAGGGTTAAACAATTACGAATAATTGACTTAATTAAGTGAATTAAAGTATTCAGGTACAGCAATTAACCATATGTGATCTCTCGTGTTGGTAGTTTAGATAGATCAGTGTTATAGCCAGTAGGAATGCTGCTTACATGTGACATAAGCATAACGTGATCTCTCTGGTGGTGTATGATAGCCAATCAGTGTGATAAGCATTAAGGAAGTGTCATACATGCTGCATACATAACCGTGATCCTCTCGGTGGTAGTAGAATAAGATCAGTGTGATAAGCAATAAGGAATGCCCTGCTTACATCGTGCATACATAACGTGATCTCTCTGTGGTAGGTAGATAGATCAGTGTGATAAGCATAAGGAATGCTGGCGTACATGCTGCATACATAACGCTGATCTCTCTGTGGTAGGTAGATAGATCGAGTGTGATAAGCAGTAAGGATGCTGCATACATGCTGTCATATAAACGTCATTCTTGTGGTAGGTAGATAGATCAGTGCTGATAAGCAGTAAGGAATGCTGTACATGCTGCATACATACGTGATGTCTCTGTGGAGGGAGATAGATCAATGTTTGATTAAGCAGTAAGGGAATGCTGCTTACATGCTGCATACATAACGTGACCTTTCTTATCCTGTGGTAGGTAGATAGATCGTGTGATAAGCAGTAAGAATGCTGCTTACATGCCTGCTAAAAATAACGCTATCTCTCTGTTTGGTAGGTAGATAGATCAGTGTGATAAGCAGTAAAGGATATGCTCACTACATGCTGCATACATACGTGATTCTCTCTGTGGTACGGTAGATAGATCAGTGTGATAAGCTAGTAAGGATAATGCTGACATGCTGCATACATACGTGATCTCTCTGTGGTAGGCTAGATAGATCAGTTGATAAGCAGTAAGGAATGCCGCATACATGCTGAATACATAAACGTGAGTCTCTGTGTAGGTTAGATAGTCAGGTGATAAGCACTAAGAATGTGCTTACATGCTGCATACATAACCTATCTCTCTGTGGTAGCGGTAGTATCATCAGTGTAGATAGCAGTAAGCAATGCGATACAATAAACGTTTGATCTCTCTGTGGTAGGTAGATAGATCAGTGTTATAAGCAGTAAGCATGCTGCTTACATTGCTGATACTAACGTGATCTTCTCTGTGGTAGGTAGATAGATCAGTGTGATAAGCAGTAAGGAATGGCTACATGCCTGCATACATACATGATGCTTCTCTGTGGTAGTAGATAGATCAGTTGTGATAGCGAGTAAGCAATGCTGGCATAACATGCTGCCATACATAATGATCTCCTGTGGTAGGATAGCATAATCAGTCGTGATAAGCAGTAAGGAATGCTTGCCATACATGCTGCATAACATAACGTATGTCTCTGTGGTAGGTAGATAGATCAGGTATAAGCAAGTAAGGAATGTGCCTTACATTACGCGGCATACATAACGTCGATCTCTCTTGTGGTTCAGGTAGATTTTAGATCATGTTGTATAAGCAGTAAGGTAATGCTGCCCTTACCATTGCTGATACATAACATGAGCTCTTCTGTGGTAGGCTAGATAGATTCAGGTGATAAGCACATAAGCAATGCTGCTACATGCTGCATAACATAACGTGATGTCTCTGGTGCTAGGTAGATAGATCAGTGTGATAAGCAGAAGAATGGTGCTTACATGTGGATACATACTTTGATCTCTCTGCTGGTAGGTAGATAGTCAGTGTGATAAGCAGTAAGCGAATGCTGCGTACCTGCTGCATACATAAGTGATCTCTCTGTGCGTAGGTAGATAGATCAGTGTGAATAAGCAGATAATGGAATGCTGCTACTGTGCAGTGACATAACGGTGATCTCTCTGTGGTAGGTAGACTAGTATCAGTGTGAAACAGGTAGAATGCTGGTACATGCTGATACATACGTGATCTCTTCCTGGCGTAGGTAGATAGATCAGTGTGATAAGCAGAAGGAACTGGCCTGCTTACATGCTGTCATTATCATAACGTTGATCTCTCTGTGGCTAGGTAGATTACGATCGTGTGAATAAGCAGTAGCAATGCTGCTTACATGTGGCATACATTAACGTGGAATCTCTCTGTGGTAGCGGTAGATAGGATCGTGTGATTAAGCAGTAAGGAATCTTGCGTACATTGCCTGCATACATAACTGATCTCTCTGTGATAGGTAGATAGATCAGTGTGATAAGCACATAAGGAATGCTGCTTACATTGCGCCATACATTAACGTTATCTCTCTGTGGGAGGTAGATAGATCAGTGTCGATAAGCAGTAAGGAATCTGGCTTCACATGCTGCATACATAACTGATCTCTCGCTGGTAAGGGTAGATAGATCAGGTGATAAGCAGTAAGGAATGCTGGTACATGCTGAAATACATAACATGATCTCTGTCGTAGCGGTTAGCATAGATCAAGTGTGATAAGCAGTAAGGAATGCGCCTACATTGCTGCATACATAAAGTTATGATCTCTCTGTGGTAGGTAGATAGTATCAAGTGTGATAAGGCATACGGAATGCCGATTACGATGCTGCCATACAGAACGTATCTCTCTGTTGGTAGGTAGATAGATCAGATTGAAAGCATAACGGAATGCGCTGCTTACATGCTGGCATTACATAACTTGATCTCTCTGTGGTAGGTAGAGTAGATCAGTGTGATAAGCAGTAAGAATGCGCTTAATGCTGCCATAGCATAACGTGATCTCTCGGGTAGTAGCATAGTATTAGTTGTGATAAGCAGTAGGAAATGCTGCTTACATGCTGCATATCATAACGTGATCTCTCTGTGGCTAGTAGATAGATCAGTGTGATAAGCCATAAAGGAATGTCTTTATGCTGGCATAATAACGTAATCTCTCTGTGGTAGGTAGATAGAATCAGTTGTGATAAGCCAGGTTAAGAATGCTGCTACATGCTGCTTACATTAACGTGATCTCTCTTGTGGTAGTAGACTAGAACAGCTGTGATAAGCAGTAAGCGATGGCTGCTTACATGCTGCATTACATAACGTGATTCTCTCGGTGGTAGGTAGATTAGATCAGATTGATAAGCAGTAAGGATGCTCCTTACATGCTGGCATACATACGTGATCTCTCTGTCGGTAGGCTAGATAGATCAGGCTGAAAGGCCGTAAGGAATGCCTGCTTAACATGCTTGCATGACATAACGTTTGATCTCTCTGCTGGTAGGTCAGATAGATCAGTGTGATAAGCAGTAAGGAATGCTGCGTAACTGCCTGCAGTAACATAACGTGATGTCCTTGGTAGGCGTTAGATAGGATCAGTCTGTGATAAGCAGTAACAGGAATGCTGCTTACATGTGCATACATAACGTGGATCTCTCTGTTGGTAGGTAGATAGATCAGTGTGATAAGCAGTAAGGAATGCTGTACCATGCGCATACTAACGTGATCTCTCTGTGGTGCGTAGCATAGCATCAGTGTGAGAAAGCAGTAAGGTAATGCTCATTACATGCCCTGCATACATTAAACTGATGCTCTCTGCTGGTAGGTAGTAGATCAGTGTGATAAGCAGTAAGTGAATGTCTGCTCATCCTGCATACATAACGTGATCTCTCTGTGGTGGTGTAGATAGATCATGTGATAAGCAGTAAGCTGAATGCTGCTTACATGCCTGATACATAACGTTGATCGTCTCTGTGGTACGCCGTAGATAGATGAGTGTGATAAGCCAGTAAGATGCTGCGTACATGCTGCATACAGTAACGTGATCTCTCTGTGGTAGGCTAGATAGATCAGGTTGATACCGTAAGAATGCTGCGTACATGGTGCAATACATAACGGTTGATCTCTCTGTGGTAGGTTAGATAGATCCAGTGTGATAAGCCAAGTAGAGGGATGCTGCTACATGCTGCATACATATCGTGGATCTCTCGTGTAGGTAGATAGTATCAGATGTGATAGCAGTAAGGAATGCTGCTACATGGCTGCATACATTTAATCGTGGATTCTCGTGGTGGTAGCGATAGATTAGATCAGCTGTGATCAAGCTAGTAAGGAATGCTGCATTACATGCTCATTACTATAACGTTCATCTCTCTGTTGGTGGCCGTGGTGAGATAGATCGTTGTGAGAAGCAGTAATCTTGGCTTCGTCGTACGATGCCTGCATGACATGAGAGTTGATTCTCATTGTTGGCTATAGTGGTAGCTTAGTGGGTCCTGTATCGTAGTTATGATAGCAGTCATAGTGTGAAATGTGGCTGGTGTCACATGCTGCCCAACATAAATCTTGATTCTTCTGTGGATCGGTGAGGATAGATGCTGTGAGATGACGCCGTAACCGGGGTATAGTGTGGTCTTTTACATGGTGCATTACATAATGTGATCTCTCTGTGGTAGGTAGATAGAGTCAGTGTGGATAAGCAGTATGAATGCTGTCACATGCTGCATACATAACAGTGATCTCTCTGTGGTTAGGATTAGATAGATCAGTGTATAAGCGTAAGAAGTGCTGCATAAAGCATTGCTGCATACAACATGATCTCTCTGTGGTAGGTAGATAGATCAGTGTGATAAGCAGTAAGGAATGCTGCTTACATGCTGCATACATAACATGATCTCTCTGTGGTAGGTAGATAGATCAGTGTGATAAGCAGTAAGGAATGCTGCTTACATGGTGCATACATAACGTGATCTCTCTGTGGTAGGTAGATAGATCAGTGTGATAAGCAGTAAGGAATGCTGCATACATGCTGCATACATAACGTGATCTCTCTGTGGTAGGTAGATAGATCAGTGTGATAAGCAGTAAGGAATGCTGCTTACATGCTGCATACATAACGTGATCTCTCTGTGGTAGGTTCGATCATGGCCGAGTTTCCGCTGGACCCGCAGCTAGGGAAGATGCTCATCTCCAGCTGTGATTACAACTGCTCCAACGAGATTCTCTCCGTCACAGCTATGCTGTCAGGTACTGGTTGACGGGAAGAGGTAGTGAGTGTGACATCACCAGCAGAGCGAAGCGCAGGGTGGCAAAACGGTGTCGTGTGTGAGTGGGTGGGACAGCATGCTATTTTGGTGGTGGGGTCATACTGTCGTGGTGCGTGACCGGGTGGGGGCGGTGGATGGGGAGTAGGTGACGGCATCGGATAGGTGACTACGTCAGGTAAGTGGGGCTGTGCTGATCGACTCAAGCTGATGACACCGTGGGGATTTAGAATGCTTGCTGCAGGAATTAGGACATTGGTGACTTCTGTTGTGATGTCAACCACTTTTCGTATTTGTGTCTCGTATGTTCTGCTCTCTATTAACTGGTTTTTCGTCGAGAGGGTCACACATGTTTGTTACGTGAAAAGTATGCATTAATTTTCCAAGACAGGCCGATTCCAGCTCTTGCGAGTTTCCTGGGGGTTTCCAGGAATTACTGGATTGACTTCGATTGACTGGAGTTATTTTGAACTGAAATGAATCGGCTGGGTGTTTATTGCCACGTGCCTCTCAGAATTTTTACTTTGTTGATAAACACCATTGTGTGTAAAAGATATAACCTAATCATTGATTAACCTGGGGTTCAGCTAGGCTGCTGATAAACGTTCAAAAAAGTACTTAATCGTCAAAAATAAACAAATCGTCTCGATCCCACAGAGCATTTATCGCTGACGTTGATGCGATGCCATCTAAAATTTAAACAGAAAATAAGAAATTTTGGCATCAAAACTCGATGCAATGGATATCAATATCACTGTATCGAGCGAGTCGTACTAGTGCATCGTTACTATTAAGTACGAGGCACGACATAGCTGTGGCGCGGAGTTTTAGCTCCGTGACGCCGCTCAGCAGCCATCTCTACCCCACGAGCGCATGCACGCGCGCATTCGACACACAGCCGACCAGATCAGTTCCTCGTCATGCCTGACGCTCTAGCTTCTCTTTAGTGTGACGCTGTACTAATCTAACGGGAACGGGCGCGTACCCGGCATCTTTACACTAGTCCCGCAGTGCTTTGTGAGACCTAACGAGGTGAGGAAGCAAGCGGACGAGGCGAAGATGCGCTTTGCTCACATCGATGGCGACCATCTTACGCTGCTCAACGTCTACCACGCGTTCAAACAGAGTGAGTAGTAATTAGTAGTCAGTAGTAGTTAGTAGTAGTAGTAGCAGCAGCAACAGTAGTAGCAGTAGTAGCAGTAGCAGCAGCAGCAGTTGTAGTAACAGTAGCAGCAACAGCAGTAGTAGCAGTGGCAGCAGTTGTAGTAACAGTAGCAGCAGTAGCAGCCTACCCCGGCCCCTGTTCGATTATAAGTCTAGACACTAACAGAGTGAAGCTACACCCCATAGTGCCTACCCATTCCCCACGTTTAATTTTATATCTAGATACTGATCTAATTGAACTATATTATAGATTGTATTATAACTACTAGGTACCTTGTATAGTTTAATGACTTATAACACTGTTTAGTTTTATATGTAGATAATGCCATAATTGAACTATATACACTAGTAGATCCCGTTTTACGATGGTCAATTTTACGGCTTTTCACATTAACCATGTTAACGACCTTTTCAAAATTACATAAAAAATTCAAAATTACAAAAAAATTGCAACTCAATAACACATCGCAGCAATGCCTGTGAGTCCAAACACCCAATATGCGCTTGTATTGTTTTTCGTGGTGGATTGTGGGTGGAATGATAGCATTTAATTGCATTATAATTTGGTCTTGTTTTACGACCCTGTTTTACAGTTACTAGAACCTAACCCTGTCGTAAAACGGGACCTACCTGTAATAGATTGCATTACAACTATTAGACGCCTCGTGTAGTTGTATGACGTATGACGCTGACCGCCACGTTGCTGTGTGTTGCTGTAGATCATGAGGACGTTCAGTGGTGCTACGATAACTTCATCAACTACCGCTCGCTGAAGAGTGCCGACAATGTGCGCATACAGCTGTCGCGCATCATGGACCGCTTCAACCTGCGCCGCACGAGCACCGAGTTCACGAGCCGCGACTACTACATCAACATACGCAAGGCGCTCGTCTCCGGCTTCTTCATGCAGGTGCGTGGCAGGGACGTTTTGAACGGTATTCCGGACCAGATATCATGGCGCCCTAAAACACTGCTGTCGTCGGCTCTTTAAAGAAAATCTTTTCCCAACAATTTGAGCACCCACCCGCATTCCTCGCATAATAAATAATGAGTAGCTCTTGTAAAATGAATTGATCTAAGAACAATCGTATGTTGTTTCATCTATTAAACTACGCAACAAATTCGAATCAAATTTCAGTACAAGGTTTCCTTCACATAATTCTCGGAATTACGTTTGTTTATTTATTGCTTAATAGTCCAGTCAATATATGAAATACCCGGAACAAATTGCAACAGACGGTTTTATTGTTGGAAGTTGTTGATTAGACCCTCCTAAACTTCATGTGCAAAATCTGCCAAAATCAGAACATATAACTTGAGCGGTAATCATGTTGACAGGTTGCGCATCTGGAGCGTACCGGTCACTACCTGACGGTCAAGGATAACCAGATGGTGCAGCTGCACCCGTCGACGTGTCTTGACCACAAGCCTGAGTGGGTGCTCTACAACGAGTTTGTGCTGACGACGAAGAACTACATACGCACGGTGTCCGACGTCAAGCCCGAGTGGTAGGTGGTCGCGCGCCGTGTGGGGGCTGTACGTGCGTGCGGGCGCGCGTGTGTATGTATGGGCACCTGCGTTAGTGCATGAGTGCAGTCAGCAATGTCTACAAGAGTTAATATGTGTGTGTGTGCGTGCATGCATGCCTGTGTGTGCACTGCAGAATGACTTTGAGAGCAAGTGTTTGTGCGCATACGTGTGGTCCCATTTTCAGTTTGTACGTATGTGTGCATGCATGCGCAGCAGAGTGACAAAGAGCAAGTGTGTTTGTGTGCGTGCGTGTGGTCCCATTTTCCGTATAAACATGTTCAAATTAATTCGTGGAAACTTATTCGTAGGTTTCTATTCTATCTATCGTCGATCGTCATTAGCAGCGAGCTCACAGTCTGCGACGGTTTCTCTCTTCCCTCAGGTTGTTGAAGAATGCCCCGCAGTACTATGACCTGTCTAACTTCCCCGCCTGTGAGGCCAAGCGACAACTAGAGATTCTCGCAGCGAAGATGGAGACTCGTCAGTACCAGGAGGGATTCTGATCACGCGAGCGCACGGACCCTCCTCTCGCCATCATGTAGCCAGCACCGCCCGGGCGTCGCGCGCGGTCGTGGTTGTTCCTGAACGGCTCGTTGTTCGGATCACGTTTGTTCCGCTGCCCGTGCACAATCGTGATTCTTCCCAAACAGCTTGTTGTTCGGATCAGGATGTTTGTTTCTGCAGCCGTGTGAGCAAGATCGTGATCCTTCTGGAACGGCTCGTTGTTCGAACCTGGTTGTTTGGTCTGCTGCTGAACATTCAGGCAATCACGGTCCTTCTGGAATGTCTTGTTGTTCACGTCGGAGCGTTGTTCTACTGCCGTGCGCACGCGATCAGGTTGATCTGTGACGCACGTCGGCCGTCTGTCGCCGTCACGATTCTGGATCGTCCGTCGCCACGGCGATTCTAGGGCGGCCATTGCCGCGGCGATACTGGGTCGTTGGGGCTGGAAATCATCGACCCTGCGACGTGACGAGATCATTAGATGTGACACCTGTCATGTCCCCAGCCACGCACCTTCCGCGCACGCCTGTGCAGAGGTGCTGCTCAGCAAATTGAACAGTGAATGCGGTGGCAATGTGTGGTCTGGAACCAGAACGGGTTGGGGTTTGTGGTAAAAACGTGCACGTTTTGCAAACCTCGTGCTTGACCAGCGAGTGTGTGGGCACGCAGGGGGATCGGTGAGCAATGTTAACCTGCTCGCTTGTATCTGTGCGCTTACAGCTGGTAAGCTTTTGTTACGAATTCGTCACGATCTCGGCCGATTTTCGCAGGCCATGTTATGATCACCTGTTCGCACTTTCGCGAGTCGGCGGGCCGCCCCACCACTAACGTGTGCGAGAGCGAGCGTAGCTGTCAGCCATATTGTATATAAACGTCAGTGTCGGTAGATTGATGTCGAGTTCCATGTGCGTTCCTCTTCCGTCTTCTCCGTAATCGGTGTGCGGTTTTACCAGTGTGAAGTAAATGCCATGCTTTCTTTGCGAGTTTTAAATCTTTTAGCAAGTATTCGACCGCCTCGTACAGTTATCGTTGTTAATACTTGTTTCACAGTCACAACAGTACAGTTCATCGTAGCATAAACATTGGTTGCGGCAGAAGATCATGTCTTTCGGACATTGATAAATCAGGTGTAATGTGGTAGACGACTTGATACTGCACTCGCGTCGAACGTGACGTAAATCGTAGTGTCACCTACTATGATTCCTACAATTCACTTTTGTGTACGTTAGAACACTGGGGGGAATAGGAGGAACAGTGAGATTGGGGATCAGTAGTTAATTGGGTTGGGATCAATTGTGCTAGAAATACAGAATCTGTCAGTGTATTGAGTTTGCATTGCTACTGTAATAAAGACGTTTCTGTCTTATGTATACATGGCTTTTGTTTACATAATTGCATCGTTTGGAGACCCGATTAATATAATAATGTTGGCAGGTGGCAGGTATTGATTATTATATGTGTAAGCATGCATTTTGTGTCAAATTCAAAATTAGTCTGCATAATTTTCAAATGACGAATTAGAACAAACTGCAACCACCGTTGGATAATTGTCAGTACAATTTATTATTTTCATACAAGTGTGATTACCCTAAAACATAAAAGAACACGATGCAATATATACATCTGTATAACAGTCTGGTCATACAAGGAGAGATAGGTTGACCCAGCGACTTGTTTGCTATTAAGTTAATGGATTCTTTTTTAAATTTGTTTAATTAACCAGTGTGTCATACAAGGAGAGATAGGTTGACCCAGCGACTTGTTTGCTATTAAGTTAATGGATTCTTTTTTAGGGCTATGCTGAACGTAGTCCGTCGCAGGCTGTAGAATCGCAGGTGATTGTCGCGTCGTAGCGTCACGTCAAGCAGTTGGGCACAAAATCTTTACCGCTTCGACGCATAGCGGCTCACGATATTCGGACGTGGGGGGGTAATACCGAAAACGAGTTGGGCATGTTCGAAACTGGGGCAAAGGTGTCAAAGGTCAAGAGGTGTAAAAGAAGGGGAACACTCCTCAAACAATAGGGTAATAGGGAGGAATGCAGAATTGCGCACAAATGCTAAATGGGCTCTGACCTAGGCTCGTCGATAGTCGGTGTATAGCATCATGGTAAGAAAAGCCATCACATGTGGGCCGAAATTGGAGTCAGCAAGCTAGCGAAAAGGGCTAACAGGCAGATTTAGACATTTTCTGAGAGACATGGTCTGGACAGAGCGATTGAACTTTTGTTGTGTTCAGCAGTGACCTAGCATTTTTATGGCTTTATTGAAAGGACCAAATGAAATGTTATTATCCGCGTGACAATAGCGATAGTAAGTGTCGCGGGATGATACCTTTGACCCTTGCAGAGGAGGGTTTAAAAACATTGATTTTGTTGACTGTTAACAAAGGACTGAACTGCTTTTGCTATTATAGAGCGCCATATACGCTGCGAAATGTGGAGCTACAGTTGGCACAGTTTAATTGCAATGGCAAATGTTTGTTGAACAAGGTTTACGCTCTTAAATCATATTTTCTAAGCAGTCTGTCTATAAGCACCCTGAAAGGCTGAATCAGTGATGCTCGTGTGGGTAGTCAAAAACACGGGGCAGCCCATGGCTGCGCATGCTTCTAATCATAATTGTTGCCTGCCAACCCTGCCAATGCACAGCTGTGTCTGCCAAGCATAGAGCAATTAGGTGGGTGCGAAAGTGTAGCTAGATATATTTGTTCAATTGTCTACGAAAGTCAAACAAGAATAAAAAAGACATGTATAGGACGTCTTGCTATGCCACAAATGATTTATCAGCAGAACACCAGACACCAGATGAGCCCTGTCGCACTGCGGCACTTGTTTAAATTTGTTTAACTAACCAGTAAAAATTTCAATTTGGTTTGCATGATTTTAAGTGTCAGCTCAAGTTACGGTAATGGTGTAGCCCGTGAAAATGTTAACGGTAGCCATAGCATAGGACGCATGCTCCAACTATCACGCCTCCGACAACACTGAGCTGCTTCCTTCTGCAGAGTTTGCCTTTTCAGCATCCTCGACGGGGGAGCGAGCGGGGAGGGAGGGTGAAGCCTGTGGAGAGAACCCATAGAAACCCCAAAGTAGGCGCGTGGACGGCGTCGACGGCTAGCCGCCGTCGATGCTTAACACAATAATAACGATGAGAAAATATGTGTGTAATAATACCGCCAAACCAGCTAAAACATATGAAAATCTGTATAATAATAACATTAAGGTTTTTACTGGAGTTTAACAAATCCACGTGAGCGTAGGCAGCAGGTGGGGTCATCCTATAGTAAGTCATAACCAGACGGCTCCATTCTGTCCATTTGTCCATATTGACGGAAACACGCGAGATTTCCCGAAGTTATCTCAAAGGGAGAGAGCAAGTTATTTTGCCAATTGTTTGTTTTCCAGGCACAGACCTGCACGTGTACATGCACTCTCACTTTGACCAGCAGCTGGACAGTCTGGTGTCGGCCTTGTCCCGCTCATATACTACGACGTCGGGGGAGGGGACGCAGGACGAGGCCCCTAGCGAGCGGCTGAACCGATCCCTGCCGACGACGTGCTTAACGATGATCATACGTCCTGTCCTAACGCGACATGCGCTCTCTGGCACGAGTGAGGCAATGGTACGTGCAAGCTACGTAACATCTCACATCTCATCTACATATACACTACGCTCTACCGATCTTGCTGTGTCGTACTGTGGCCGGCGTGTGTGAGACTTGTGGTGTGAGACTATCTCGGCGGCGCCTCTCCTCTGCTCTCTGCCTTCTCTGTCTCTAACTCCGCTGCTCTGTCTATTCTCATCTGCTCTCTATCGTCATCTCTCTCTGCATCTCTCATTCTCGTCTTTCTTGCTCTTTTGTCTCCTTCTTCTCTGTTCTTTCCTCTCTCTCGTCGCTCACTGCACGATAAAGTCTCTAACTCTCTCTCTTGCATCTCTCTCTCGGCAATCTTCTCTATCTCTCGCTCAGCTGTCCTACTCTCATCTTCTCACTCTCTCCCTCATATCTCGGTCGTCCTCCTCTCTGCTCTTCTTCCTCTTCTCTCATCTCTCCTGCATCCTCTGCTTCCTCTCCTCTTCCTCTCTCTATCTCCATCTCTTTCATCTCTCTCTCCTCTCGCCATCTCGCTCGCTAATCTCTTTCTCGTCTCGCTCTCGTTTCTGTCCTCTCTCCCTGTCTCGGGTCTTCCCGTCTCTCTCTCTCTCACTCTCAACCTCTGTCGCTGCTTCTCCCTCCGATTCTCTCCGTCTTTCTCAACATGTCTCGTTGTTCTCTGTCTCTATATCTCTTTCTCTCGTCACCTTCTCCGTCTGTATTGCCTCGCTCCCCATCTGCCTCTCTGCTTTTCTTTCTCTCCTCCCTCTCTTCGTCCTTGGTTCTCTCCAGACTTTTCGCCACCAATCCGTTTCCTCCGCCCCTCGTGTCTCTCTCTTCCCCCGATCGTATCTCATCCCA